>NW_015391645.1:65579-67738 GCF_001527695.2 Protobothrops mucrosquamatus | reverse complement strand
GAGGGGTTTTAATTAAATTTTAATTGGACTATGTTTAAAATATTTCTTTTTAATTAATTTTAAATTTGTAATTGTCATTTATGTATTTTAACTGATTGTCAGCCGCCCTGAGTCCGCGAGGAGAAGGGCGGGATATAAATTTAAATATAATAATAATAATAATAATAATAATAATAATAATAATAATAATAATAATAATTATTATTATTATTATTATTATTATTATTATTATTATTATTATAAATAATAAAGGCAGGATATAAAGAACTCAAGGCAGCAAACCTACCTAATACTTCTCCCTCCTCCTAATTTTCCCCACTGGGATGGGAATGGGAGAGAGTGACTGGCCCAAAGTCACCCGGCTGGCTTTCATGCCTAAAGCAATAACAATAGCAATAGCACTTAGACTTATATACCGCTTCATAGTGCTTTGCAGCACTCTCTGGGTGGTTTACAGAGTCAGCATATTGCCCCCCCCCGAACAATCTGGGTCCTCATTTTACCAACCTTTGAAGCTTGGAAGGCTGAGTCAACCTTGAACTGGTCAGTATCGAACTCCAGGCTGTGAACAGAGGTAGCCTGCAATATTACATTCTAAGGACTGTGTCACCAGGGCAGGACTAGAATTCATGATCTCCTGATTTCTAGCCTGGTGCCTTTACTACTAGACCAAGGTGACATAATTATCTGATTACTATCTGTCAGAATTCTCTCTTTAGAATTTAAAATGGGACCATGCAATATGGTGCAACTGCATGGTCAGTTCATCCTTTCCAGTGCAATTTAAAGTGTAAAGGAAAAAAATAATAATAGAGGCCAATCCTCGCCTCCTTTTATGGTGTGTGGTGGCTGAAGCAGTCAGTGTCATGATCAGAAATTAGAAAGAACAGATTAGGGTCTCCTTAGGACAATGTAGTGGGAAATAAGCATCTCTAGGTCCTTTTTGTTTATTCACCTAATTTTTTGTTTAATTTAGATTTTTAACTCCCAAACATGGTCATCCCAGAATTTTCCCCTTTGGGTGAAATTACTATTGTCTATCCCAAAGGTGCTTTTTCAAGAGGCAACTGGACCTTGTTTTTCTTTGAAGTTGTTTTGCTTCTCATCCAAGAAGCTTCTTCAGCACTGAAGAAGTGTTGAAGAAACTTCTTGGATGAGAAGCAAAACTTCTTCAAAGAAAAACAAGAAGGTCCAGTTGTTTCTTGAAAAAGCACCTTTGGGGCAACCATGACCTGGATGACTGAGAATCTCTGTAGACATTTATAAATATTACTATAAATATTACTATTTCTGTATCCCTTTTGGTATTCCTTCTTCCTGGGGAGGGAAAAAAAACAAAGAAACTCAAAGTCTGGATTTTAAGATTTCCCTCTGAATGCTCTACAGTAAAAGAATCATGTGACGTGCTATTGTTTTGCTTCAGAAAGACATCCAAGTTTCATTTAAATCTGCCACTTCCCTTGGGCAAGCTGTTCCAGTGGTTAATTATTCTTACTGTTAACAAGCTGCATCTTATTTACCATGTGGAGTTTTCAGTTTTCATCCACTAACTGTTGGCTCCCATTAAACTTTTGCTGTAGATTGATGCACTTGTGAACACAAGTTTGTGTTTGCTTTTGCAGGAAGAGGGAAGGGGAAAGGGAAGCAGGTACTCACAACTGGCAAAGTAGATCATGTAAAAAACAAAGATTCTGGGCCAGTCTCTTTATTAGGCACTTTTTTTTTGTCCACAACTCTTCCTCAGGACTCAAACCCAGACTCAGATATACAAACAAACCCAGAGATACTCTAAAAATAGTTTCATTGCCAATCTTCTTAGCATATGCTTCTATAGTCTACACTACAGCATGGGTCTCCAAACTTGGCAACTTTAGACTTGTGGACTTCAGCTCAGCATGGCTGGCTGAGGAATTCTTGGACTTGAAGTCCACAAGTTTTAAAGTTGCCAAGCTTGGAGAACTCTGGTCTACAAGCACTATCATGCTTTCTTTCTAAGTAGAGAAGATATCTGATATAGCTTCTTGAATGCCCTGGATATGGTTAGGAGGCTACAGTTATTCACATGCAACCAAAGATCACTCAGAATAATAGAAATATAAATATCTTCTAAAGATATTTCTTATCTTTAGAAGTCTTTAGATTATCTGGAGAAGAGGAGC
>NW_015391645.1:60822-62401 GCF_001527695.2 Protobothrops mucrosquamatus | reverse complement strand
CTGTCTTCAGATCCTTTGGAGAATAGGTATAGGTTGACTTTCTCTTCTTTGTGGCATTGGAGATATTGGAAGACTGCTATCATGTCATCACTAGTCCTTCTTTTCATTAAACTAGACATACCTAATTCCTGCAACCATTCTTCATATATTTTAGCCTTCACTCCCCTAATCATCTTTGTTGCTCTTCTCTGCCCTCTGCCTAGAGTCTCAACATCTTTTTTATATCATGGTGACCAAAACTGGATGCAATATTCCAAGTGTGGTATACAAAACGGTACTACAGAGGTTAGAGTGATAAGTCCTGGGAAGATCCTACATTTGTCATTATTATAAAATATTTAATAGAATAGAATTCTTATGGATAGAGTGCATTATAACAAACCAGTGATGGAGGTATGGGAAAGCCTCTACTTTTGATTGGATTTCCAGAGGAAGAAATGAAGACTAAGATGGCCCTGCAAAGAGCAAAGCCAGTGACTGTGATGATGTAGATCAGCTGTTTCAACCTCTCCAGACAAAAAAGAGAATCAGAGATCACCCACAAGTGCTCTATACAGTAGCTTCTCATGAAGAGACTGCAAGATGGTGTTCTCTATTAGATTTTGAGCCTTGGGAGATGAGAAAGTATTTATTTTGCTCAAACTGCAGCCTTTAAAAGGACTAAATTTGCATACTTCCTTTTAAAGCAGTATTTGGAAATTGCCTATTAACTACTTTTCAGCTATTAGAAAACTTTGAATTGACATGTCTGAAAACACTGGATGAATCTGCCTTCATGAAGTCATCTTAATGAAAGAAAATTTTAACTATAAGCTTAAGAGCTTTAAAAAAAATGCATAGCAAAAGGTTGATTAAAACTTTGATTTCAGAAAACTAAAAATGGATTAAGAGTCCAGATAAATCTGAAATCAGATTTTGGAATTAATTATAAACCTTCCTTGGGGAAAATTTGTTTTGATTTTTTTTAAAAAAAACCACCAAGATTTTAAACTTTGGACATTAGAGGGCACTAAAGATTTCAATTAATTAAATATTCTAACACTGGAAATATTGAAGGATACTTTTGAAAAATGGAGTCAGAAATAGTTATTAACAATGTCAATAGCAGTATCTGCCTCTATGGACAGACTGTGTCTAAAACATGTTATGGAAGAGGAACAACTTTTATCAGAGAAGGCAGACAGAATTGAAAATGGACTTACAAATGACAGGCTACAGAAAAAGATATTGCACTGGACATAGAATAGAAACCAGCTGATATTTTAATAATTAAAAGGGACATAGCAATAACAATAGCATTTAGACTTATATACTGCTTCATAGTGCTTTACATAGTGGTTTATGTAGTCAGCATATTGCCCCCAACTATTTGGATCCTCATTTTACCAGCCTCAGAAGGATGGAAAGCTGAATCAACCTTGAGCCGGTCAGAACTGAACTCCTGGAGTGAGCAGTGTAAGTTAGCCTGCAATACTGCATTCTAACCACTGCGCCATCATGGCTCTGCCGACATGCAAACAATAAACCAAGAGATGACCTGGATAATTTTTGTTTCTATTTCTCATACAAAAGAGACACT
>NW_015391645.1:50874-59568 GCF_001527695.2 Protobothrops mucrosquamatus | reverse complement strand
CCCTATATTCTTTCTTTTCAATACTTTGTTTTTTCTATTTTTTCCCCTTTTCCCCTTTACTTTGTCTATTTTTCTTTCTTTTAATTTGTAGTAGTTTCTACTATTGTAATTACAGTCTTTAAATACTTTGCTACATTATTACCTATAAGCACTGATGATTATGTCTATGTATCCAAGAAAAGATCAGTTCAAACAGCTAGAAATTCCAGGCACATAATATACCCTAGAAGATTACATCATGGAACAAAACCAAAGGGACAAAGAAAATTCCAAATGTAGATGATACTTTGCTTACTTTTGAATGCTGAGTTACTATCATTCTTTTCCGAATGAACAATGTGCTACAGAAGATATTCCAGGTTATTCAGAAAAAGGCTTGATAACTTATGATCCTTGGGCTACATGTGGCTCCTATTCTTTTGCACCCCCCAGTGCTTCCTCCTTAACTGTCAAAAAAATTCAGCACCATAGTTTGGAACATTGTTTTCACTGTTAAATGCTTTGAATATGCCCCCTTCAATTTACAGTTAGTATACTCAACAGTAGAGCATTGTTTTAAACTAGTATTGTATTATTTAATAATAATGCTATTATTTTAATAATAATACTATCATTTTAATAAATAATACTATTATTTAAAATACTCCCAATCTCCTTTTATCCTGCTCCTGCGGACTTTTATGAGAATAGCCTTCAAAACCTCATCCTAATACCAAATCCAATTCTTAGCCTGAGAATGCGGCACACTTTAAGAGGACGCATTACTCTTTTACCTTTGGCTATTAATGCAAAGTAGTTCTTTATGATCTGAAGGCAGAACAAGAAGCAGTGGATGAAAACTAATCAAGGAGAGCACCAACCTAGAACTAAGGAGACATTTCCTGATAGAACAATTAATCAATGGAACTTTCCTCCAGAAGTTGTGGATGCTCTGTTACTGAAGGATTTTAAGAACAGATTGGAAATGATATAGGGTTTCCTGCCTGAGCAAGGGGTTGGACTAGAAGACTCGAAGGTCCCTTCCAACTCTGTAATTCTGTTATCTATACCTAAGGCAAACTTGCTTCCCATCATATCTGTAGCAAGGGCAGTCAAGACCAAAATGACTGTCCCTACCTTGGAAAGACTGTGTATGGGTCAATTCAGAAAAATTGGCTTCTGTCCAGTTTGACAGTGGAGAGGAACAGAAGGGGCATTCTGCAGGCAGATTTACAAAAATCAAGTGCTACCCTACTCCACTGCCCCAGTTAGTTTAACCCAACTGAAGTTCTTTTCCTGCTATCCATGAGCTTATTTAATGATTCATAAGAAAATTGCTGAAATCAAAGATTTTCCTATTCTCTTTCCCAAAAGAAAGACAGAAAGACCAGCAGGTAGTAATTAACAGCATTGCACTTTAAAGAACTGTACGGGCAGAACTGAACATCAATTAAATATTAAACGTATTTTAAACATGTAAAGACAATATTTAGACACATATTAAAGAGGACACGCTAAGAAAACAGGTAATGTGAAATTCAGGTTTCCTTTGTTGCATGGGGTGGAACAGAGGTCTCCCTCATCCAGTGCTTTTTTTGTAAAAAAAAAAAAAAAAGGTGCCGGAACTCACACACATCATACAACCCGCCTTGCCTACCCTACAAGGTTCCATCCAAAAAAGGTGCTGGAACTCCGTTCTGGGCATTCTATGACAAAAAAAAAAAAAAAAGCCCTGCCCTCATCCCTCTCAAAGTAGAATTCATCATCCTATGTCTTATCTTAGAGGAGATAGAATTTGCTTCCCTATATGCTTTTCTGAGGAAAGGTAGCAAATTCCTACATTTTGAGTTGGTGTCTTGAGATTCATCTGTTCTGTAGAAGTCTCACATAGCCCAGTTATTTTCTATGTATTCAATCTTCTCTGCTGGTTTTCATGAGCTAAGTCTTTCCTTGAAGCCTAGTTAAATCTGAGATGGTGTGCAAGTATGAAAGGCCAGGATTTCTATCATGCTGTTATACTGCACATTTTGTCATTTTTTCCCTTTCATCACTGCAGTTTGTACTGAATACCTATGTTAGTCTATTCTTCCCCCTTTGAAGTCTTTCTCCTTAAGCCTAACATAGACTGAATAACAAATGTTGATTTAAGGTGTTCTTGAATTTATCAAAGAGGAGAAAGTGAAAGGCAATTCTGCTTTTGACCTTGCTCTTATAACCCTGATTGAGGGGAGGAAGAGAAAATGATAGAAGCCAGTATTAGTTGAAAGCTACAACTGCTGCAAGCTCTCCTGGCTGTGTGACGAAGACCTGAAAGAAGTGCTTTACATTATTTAGGGCACAGTAAAATAACGTAAGCACGATCAAAAACAGCCAAAAAGAATGGCTATGGGCTAAATGATTGATTGAATTATTGCCACATATTCTACACGGGGTTACCCTTGTATAGCATTCAGAAGCTGCAGCTGGTTCAGAATATAATGGCTTGAATAGTTACGGGCATACCTTGGGATATCCATGCAACACCTCTACTTGAGGGTTGCACTGATTAACAGTCACCATCAAGCAGTCTATAACCTCATTGGCTTGTGATATGTCAATATAGTCCAAAGGAGAGGAACTTCAGTTTAGATCTTCTCATTGTTGCTATTGTTACTGCTAGAGGGCAGTCCTCACCTGGAAACAAAATAGTTTTATGAATTCTACTGAAGAAATTGTCCATCAAACTTCCCTGCCAAAAACTTTGAAAGCTCATGGGTGTTGGGCAGTATGAAGGACACACAACAGATTTCCACTTTACTTTAGTAAGTTGGATCATTAAAAGAAGATAATTCCTCAGACAAGTTATTACAAATGATTTATTATGTGTTTTCTTTCTGTCCTTAGATCTGCCTCCTCTAAATCCTGGAACAGGTGATAACTTCTATTTCCTGTCTTGGGCTGTCTCATTTTTCTTTTTTCTTTCTTTTTTGCTAGCTAAATTCTAGTTTGTTGAGGATACAGATAGTCCTTGACTTACAACCACTCATTTAGTGACTGTTCAAAGTTACATTAGCACTAAAAAAAGTGACTTATGTCCATTTTTCACATTTACGACCATTGCAGTATCTAAATTTGGATGCATGGCAATTGGTTAATATTATGACGGTGTCCCAGGGTCATCTGATCACCTTTTGCAACCTTCTGACAAACAAAGTCAATGGGGAAGCCAGATTCACTTAACAACCCTGTTACTAACTTAATCACAGCATTGATTCACTTAACAATTGTGATAGGAAAAATTGTAAAATGGGGCAAAGCTCACTTAACAACTGTTTCACTTAGCACAGACATTTGGGGCTCAATTGTGGTTGTAAGTCAAGGACTACCTCTATTCCTTTTTTGTCCCTAAGATGTGCATGTAGAAAGCCAAAGCTACTACTTACAATCCCTAGATCTGTCAGTTCACTTTTATTGAGATGCATTTACCTGATGGGGAAATTTGATACATCAATTATTTGATGCATCTAATCTGATATACCTGATTATCTAAGTCTGGCAGATTCTTTATTTATCAGTGTGCGCCTTCCTTCAGCGTGTTTGGAATGAAACCTAGTTTTCCTCTGAGTATCTCAAATGCCACAGGAATCACATGTGTAAAACATGCCTGACCATTCGGCATAATCTGTAGCAAGCTACAATTCAAATCCTCCCCTCCCCCAAAAGCAGAAAAACCACAGTATATTCCTTCTGCAGCAGTTCAGATGATGTGAAAGTACAAATGAGACACAAATCCCTGCAAGCTATGTCTCTTCCTTCAGTTGGTGGATCGGCAGAATCTTAACTGCAGCTGGATTTTTAATATTCCAATTATTGGTCTTCAGGCATTCTGAATTTTACTGTGGTGAGCTTGAGGTGGGCTTAAGATGGTTTAGGGGAGACATGATAGCAATATTCCAATATTTGAGAGGCTGCCACAAGAAGAGGAGGTCACCCTATTTTTCAAAACACCCAAAAACAAGAAAAAAACAATAGATGGGAACTAATCAAGAAGAGAAGCAACCTAGAACTAGAGAGGACAATTAATCAGTGGAACAACCTGCCTTCAGAAGTTGTGGGTGCTTCATCACTGAAGGTTTTTAAGAAGAGATTGGACAGCCATTTGTCTGAAATGGTATAGGGCAGGGGTGTCAAATTGCCAGCCCATGGGCCAGACGCGTCACAAGGAAACCACACCCACCCCATTGCCGGCAATGGGAAAAAAGTTCCAATACGTTGCGCAACATCACATGACATTGCAAGCTTGACATGTCTGGTATGGGGTCTTCTGCTTGAGCAGGGGGTTAGACTAGAAGACCTCCAAGCTCTCTTCCAGCTCTGTTATTTTATGTTCTAAATCAGTCCCACCTGACCTCAATTTGCTTATTATTCCATTTATTCACATTTTCTGTGAATTACTATATATGTGCATGTGTGTATGTGAATACATACATGCACACATTCATTTGCTTATACTGTAATTGAAACAAACTAACCATGATGTACCTTGGGAGATCCAAATTTCCCAAATATTTGCTTTGTTCATGCACATCTTTTCATATCTAAGATTTTGGAGCAGAGAAGGAATGCTTCTCTAGAATTTTGTGCATTTCTGTCCCACATGCAATGGATTTAGTATGGGAGGATCACACCACTTTGTATGCATGGAAATCTATGCTAAGATTTTGCTTAGTTTTTTTTTGTTTGGTTCTTTTAGACTTGCCTGTTTCAACCTATTTTTGGCCATCAGCTGACAACTGCATTTCAAAAAGACCAGGTCTGATTGGGCAAAGGTTTCCTCCCATGTGACTTTGTGCACATTTCATTTTATGCAACAGACTCCATGTGTTAACACTCAGCATGTGTTGCTCCATCAATGTTCGTCAGCAGTGAGTGGGCTGAGTTTATTTTTGGCTGCCAATTTTTATCTCTTGAGAGAGGAGCTGGTAAGTTAAGGGATGGGGGGATCCTTCATTTGCAACAGCTTTTATTTTTGCTTGGGTAAAAACAGGAAACATGATTAATATTGTGAGTGATTGCTTTAATAAAGCAAGTCCTAGTTTTGCCATATTGAAATATGAGGGCAATTCATACCTCAAAATTGTAGAAACACTAATTGGAGGTGCCTGACCTTGGGACTGTGTTAGTGATTTGCAGTTGCATTCATCAGCAACATTAAGTGGCTCCTTTGAGCACTTGTGTTGGTCCCAAGGATTAAAGTAGTGAATCTTTTAGAAGGCAATAGATGGAAATTCTATGTAGAGCAAATTTTATTTGGAGCAAGACATTCAAAATGATTTTTTTCACCTTCTTCTTTGTTTACCTATATTCTGTCATTATTATTAAGTAACATTTGGCTAGGTAGCCATAACATCAATTGTGAATGAAAATCAGCTTTATGATGTCATAAAGCCAATTGTGAGTGAGGTCTGGCTTTCCTGAAACAGTCCAGAATGAATGAATATTTTTGCCTACTTTTTCAACAACGCTTGAAAAAGCATAATTTGTTTAAAAGATACTCTCTGCTGTTGTCCACTTTAAAACAGTGGATTATCTTCCTTTTCCAAAAAGTTATAGATTCGTATAAATCAGAGAAGATGATGAAAAAGTGTTTTCCTTCTGTTGATTTATTTACAGCCATAATGGTTTTGTTATTATTTAGGTTAAACTTTCTTGTTGACAGTTGCATAGTCCCTATTAAGACACATTTTAGAAGTTCCTTCTAACTACAGAGCTTTTATTGATTTTATTTTTGGTTTGGGGGTTTCAGTTGCTTGTACCGCTTTATGCACACTCAGGATTGTTGTGTAGCTATCTTCTTTAAAATAAATGAATAAATGCATGGCAAAGTATTTTCCCCTTTATATCTGCATTTAGACATGATCTAAATGTATTCCGTGAATTATTATTTATCTCTATGGATTTATTTCCCAACTCACTTGTTGCGAATAATATAGGAAATTCTAAACATTATCATGCCAGCAAGCAATAACTCAGTTAGAAGATGGCTCACAGTATGGGATTAGTAGTTTCATGACACTGGGCACTTTTATAAATGCCTGCCAAGAGTTCTAATCCAAAACACTTTAAATTCAGCACCAGGGACAGCGATTTTTATATACAAGGATTCTGTCTCTGGCCTACAGCAACTAAAAGGGCTTTACAACTTGAACTGAAGTGCCTCAAGTCCTATATTAGACTTTAAAGGTTTTATATTAGACCTTTTTAATCATTACCAGGTTTTTCAGGGCACAAAGACACAGATCTAATTCCAAATCATAGCTGAGTAAAGCAATCCATAATTCACCTTAAAAAAAATCAAGACAGATGAACTTTGCTGAAATGTAAAGGATAGGGCAGCCTCTTCCCACTCGTGTCCTTCAGCTGTGTGGATTTCAACTCCTAAAATTTGAGCCAGCATGAAAAATTGCTGAGAATACTAGAAGTTGAAGTCCCTAACTGGAAGGCATCCAGGCATGGGAAGGCTGGAATAGCATTTAGGATATAGAATAGTATTCCTTACAGGTAGTCCTTGAGTTATAACCATACATTTAGTGACCATTCAAAGTTACAATGGTATTGAAAAAAGTGACTTAAACCATTGAAGCATCCTCGTGGTCATGTGATCAAAATTCAGGTGTTTGGCAACCAGCATATACTGTATTTATAATGGTTGCCGCATCCTGGGATCATGTGATCACCATTTGCGACTTTCCTAGCTGGCTTCCAACAAGCAAAGTCAAGTCACTTAACGATGGTGTGATTCACTTAACAACCGTAGTAATGGCAAAAAAGATCATAAAATCAGATGGGGCTCAATTAACCCCCTTGCTTAGCAATGTAAATTCTGACCCCAATTATGGTTGTAAGCAGAAGATTACATGTATATATGAAGCTGCTTCCAATATTGCTATTATAGCAATAGCAATAGCACTTAGACTTCATAGTGCTTTACTGCCCTCTCTAAGCAGTTTACAGAGTCAGCATATTGTGCCCCCAAAAATCTGGGTCCTCATTTTACTGACCTCGGAAGGATGGAAGGCTGAGTCAACCTTGGGCCAGACAGAATCGAACTCCTGGCAGTGAGCAGAATTAGCCTGCAATACTGCATTATAACCACTGTGCCACCACCATATTAGAATGCTTCTTGAATGTAGGTCACAATAATAGGTTGGAAAAGGCTGACTTTGGACCCTCTTGGGAGAATTAAAGGTGTTTAATTCAGTGCATCCAAAGCTATCTCCAACTTAGCTTGAAAAGTCCTCTCCATTCAAAGTATGAAAGGGATATTTCCCTCCCATGCTAACCTCTCCTTGCAATGAGTCAGAAATTTACATCTGTTCTGTAAGTTACCAAAGCTGGGTGTATAAACTGCACTAACACGTTTCTTAGTTCATATGCAAAAGAAATGTATTTTGAATTCTGTTTTGTCAGCCTGAATAAAATACCCCATCTTTTTAAACTTAAGAACGAAAAAGGGGATAAACTATAAATATTAATGAAGAATGATAAAAAGGCATAGTAAATCACCATCACCACCATCATCATGTAACATTCTGCAGTGTGTCAATACTCTGGTAATTGTATGTGTAATTAGAAAGAAAGCACAGGTTTTCCATTAATGAAAACATTAATTATTTGGCAGTTCTGCAACCGATTCTAGGCTATTTTGATTTGTATACTCTGTCCTGCCATTGGTAACCTTGATTATATAAGAGTGGTAGACTTTGGAGGTCATTTTCCTCCTCTTCTGTCATTCAAGCTCAGGAAGCCTAAGCTACTTGGATCTGTAAGGGAGCAGACAAAATTCTGCAATGATATCTTTTTGATCCTATTTTAATAAAACTGCAAGAAAACTGCAGCAATTGGAGGAAATCATTTGAGCATTGTTAATCCCAAAATAAGGCTGGGCAGTATATGTGTGTATGAAATGGTAATTAATATACTCCCTTTTATGCTATAAAAGAACTGTGTAGCACTACATCAACAGTAGTTGGCTATTCCAAGCAATTAACCCGCATTTCTGAAGGAAGCTTGATTTAAATCAGCACATTCAATAGGTCTGTGAATTTTTTCCCCTAGTAGATTTAGACCTGCCTTAAATTGCCTTGATTACAATCAATCTCCTTTGCCCCAAGGCTGCATTTGGAGAGTCAGTTGCTTAAAAACTTTTGAATAATGCAATTAGGATTCTCTCAGAAGACACTATTATTTCCTCCTGATGTTAAATGTATGCTTTTCTCTCTTCAGTCCCTCCACTTACTGTATGTTAATCTACCTTATTAAACAGTGAGAGAGGCTGCAGAGCACCAATCAGAATTACTGCACCAATCATTCTTTTGTTCTTGTGCTGATCACTTTTCTGACACAAACTGACAGATAGGGTTGATGGCTCTCAAAACCTCAAGTTCCATGCTCATTATTTAAATGAGCAGTGAAGAAGGAAAGGAGTTCTTTCCCATTTCTAAATACTACATCATTCACAAATTACTTCTATTTGTAGTTCAGGTTGAATTGTGGGGCCCTTGATGCTCTCTGAGCTTGGTGGCTTTCTTGAACATGTTTTATTATCAAACTAGGTAACATCATCAGTGCTAGAAGGGTTTGCTCTTATTTTTATATAGTAGTGGCTTGCCCTTTCAGTGTTAGTGGGAGTGTTCTTGGCAGTTCCTTGATTAGGCTGTTGTTTACTGTTAGTTT
>NW_015391645.1:32694-49980 GCF_001527695.2 Protobothrops mucrosquamatus | reverse complement strand
TTATTATTATTATTATTATTATTATTATTATTATTATTATTATTATTATTATTATTATTATTATTATTATGGATCATCGCACAGTCAGCCAGATGTTCAGACTGGATTTGGCATTTTGTCTACCTATCGAGTCCTTACCAAAGACCTGGGATAGGCAGATGTGGATGTTTGATGGTATTACAGATATCGTCGCAGGATGGAAGCAGTTCCTAGTAAGGCCGCCTTTTGCAATTGACTAATGGCGAATTTGTCAATGCCAATGGTATTCAAGTGGTGCTCCAGTTGTTTTGGGATTGCACCCAAGGCGCCTATTACTATTGGTACTACCCTTGCTTGCTTTTGCCACAGTCTTTCTATTTCTATTTGTAGGTCTTTGTATTTTGTTATCTTCTCCAGTTCTTTCTTGTCTATTCTGCTGTCTCCAGGCACTGCCACGTCCACTATCCAGGCTTTTTTGTCTTTCTTATTGACAATTGTTAAGTCCGGGGTGTTATGTTGCAGGTGCTTGTCTGTTTGAATTCTGAAGTCCCAGAGCAGTTTAATTTTATCATTTTCTATGACTTTTTCTATTTTATGATCCCACCAGTTCTTGCTTACAGGCAAATGATATTTCTTGCAGATCTTACAATGCACCATTGTTGCTACTTTGTCATGCTGCTGCTTGTAGTAAGTCTGTGCGATCTTCTTGCAGCAATATTATTATTATTATTATTATTATTATTATTATTATTATTATTATTATTATTATTATTATTAGTGGGGGACCATTGGCAGTTTCTTCTAGAAAGTACAAGTCAAGGGGGTTAATTCCATCTGGAGAGGGTCCTGAAGGTATTTCAGTGCTAAGCCAAATAGGACTGTGTAGACTAAAACCAGTTGTTTGAACTGGAGCAGAAACAGATAGGAAGGCAGTGAAGGGTCCAAAGCACTGGTGCAATTTCTTAAACAATAACTGGTTAATGGTCTGACTGAAACTCCTTCAGAGTTTCTTCAGAGAGAGCCCCAAATAGAGCCCCAAACTGCCTTATGGCAGTTCAGTCAAATAGTAGAGGGCACAAATCACTGTGCAAGGTCCTGCTCCACTGGGTAGACCTGCAATTGATTCATTAATGGGAACTGCCAAAGGCCACCCTGAGGGGTCCTTCTTACCTTCTGAGCTGATTATCTTCCTAGCAGATATTTCATTACCCAAACTAGGTAACATCATCAGTGCTAACCAGTGGTGGGATTCAGCCAGTTCGTACCACTTTGTCAGAATCGGTAGCTAATTTTTTGTTGCCCAGGCCCAGAATGGACTTCCAGAAGTGGCATCCACACAGATAACCAGTTGTTCACATATTTGAATCCCACTGCTGGTGCTAACACCTAGTTTGGATAATGAAACATCTGCAAGAAAACAACCAAGTTCAGAGACAACCAAAGACCTCTCATTTCAACCCTGAGCTACAGATTATATCCCTTTATTGGTATTAAAGGCCACCCTAGCCATGACTTTCACCTGCCCTGGAGTAGGTCTGCAAGAAAACAACCAAGCTCAGAGAGCACCAAGGATCCCTCATTTCAACCCTGCAATACAAATATACTCTTTTATTGGTATTAAAAGTCACCTTAGCCATGGCCTTCACCTGCTCAGGTGTTGGAGTTAGAAGTATACCTAAGAATTGCTTTGCAATGGGCACATCGCCTCAGTGACAACACTGAAACTTAAAGAGAGCTGCGATGAACAAACAGCAGCTCTATCCTGCTAAGATTCAATTTCAGCCTGTTTGATTCCATCCAGACTGTGATAACCTCCAGAGTGAAGACATTAACAGCATCTCCTGTACAGCCTGAGGTAGTGATGTTGTGATGATGCCATACCTGAAATTGATAGAAGATTTTTCCCAGTGGCTTTAGGTAAATGTTAAATAGTGGTGGGGAGAAAGCTGAACTCAGGAGTAACTCAGTGATATAACTTATAGCATTGAGTCAATCGTTTTTCCTCTCCTCAGCAGTACTGCCTACTTAAGAAGGAGTGGAATCAGTGCAGAACCTTACTTCCTATTCCCCAATCATGCCAGAAGGATACCATGATAAATGACATCAAAGGTTATGAAAAGACCTAATAGGAGCAGGAATGGAACATTACCTCCACTGATAAAGATCATCAAGAGTGATGAACGCCACTAGGATTGCTGGAGGACTAGCATTGCTAAAAAAAAAGACTATTTTCTCCTCTGTTATTATTGGAAATGATTAATTTTGCCTGAATAGACGCATCAATTAAAATGTATTTATCTATCAGCATTGTTCTAAATAGAAAGGAAAAAAAGAACACACTTATCACAATGGGCTTAAAATGTATATCGGCAATGCTATTTGAAATGTATATTTAGAAGCAAACCAAAAAAATCTGATTTTTTTAAAAGAAATGCCAGTCATTAGTATTTATGTCCAAACTTTAGTTTAAATTCAGGATTCTAACAAAGTGGAATGTATGGATGATCTTGAGGAAGAGATGCTGACTAGGAAATGATCAAAAAAGAGGGACAGGAGTGCACAGTTGTTTAACTGTCAATGAAAGAAACTAGGAAAGGACCCACCCTAATGGATTAGGCAGTTAAAAGGGTCAGAGGGAAGTTTTGTACTTTCAGACTTGAAAATTCTGTTAATATAGCCTTACAATAAAGTAGTTTTAATACATCTACTCCTCTATGATTTATGTGGAAGGACTGATAGCTTATAAGAATAATAGAAAACCAAGTCAAACAAGGCTGCTATTTGTCTTTTCATTGTATTGATGTGTTCCTGACAGTTAGAACAATTAATCAGTGGAATAACCTGCCTCCAGAAGCTGTGAATGCTCCAACACTGGAAGTTTTTAAGAAGAGACTGGACAGCCATTTGTCTGAACTGGTATAGGGTTTCCTGCCTGAGCAGGGGGTTGGACTAGAAGACCTCAAGGTCCCTTCCAACTCCATTATTGTTATTGTTCCTGCAAAAATGGAACTCAGGAATAAGTAATAAAAAGGTAAATGTGCCATTGAATTGAATTTGACCCTTTGGAAATCCATCTATGCAAATTTCTTGGCATTGTGTAGAAAGTATTTGATATTTCCTTCTTCTGGGATACTTTTTTTTCCCAACCATCCACTTTATGATTCCTAGGTAATCTTCCATCCAAGACAGTATTAATTGAGTCCAACCCAGTTTAATGTAGATCAGTACATCAGTGATCAAATTCATGTGAATACAAAATTAGAATTAAAATGTGCAAAACCATTCATAAAAAAGAAATAAAGGAGTTAAAACCTGCTTCAACAAAGTTAGTCATTCCCTTGCTCAAAAACAAGTTTGCCACCTAATTGAAGAACCACATTATTTGTTTATCTTAGAAAATTTGCATGGCCACCCATCACTCTCAGTGACTTTGGGTGGCTTACAAAAATTGAAATTCTTCTGCTCCTTCTTCACACTAATGTTCTTGCTTCCCTTCCATATAGCCAGAAGAATTTTGAATCTTTTGGGATATGAGCCATGGTAACGCAGTGGTTAGAATGCAGTATTGCAGGCTGACTCTGCCCACTGCCAGAGTTGAAAGTTGACTCAGCCTTCCATCCTTCCAAGGTTGGTAAAATCAGGACCTGGATTGTTTGGAGCAATACGCTGACTTTGTAAACTGTCCAGAGAGTGCTGTAAAGCACTATGGAATGGTATATAAGTCTAAGTGCTATTTCTATTGGATATATCTATCTCTCTATCTCTCTATCTCTATCTCTCTATCTCTCTATCTCTCTATCTCTCTATCTCTCTATCTCTCTATCATCCATCCATCCATCCATCCATCTATCTATCTATCTATCTATCTATCTATCTATCTATCTATCTATCTATCTATCTATCTATCTATCTATCTATCTATCTATCTATCCACACATACCTGCTTCTTTAGAATAATCCTAATGAATGTAGAAGACCTTTTCAATAGATATCTAAGGTAGGATTGTAAAATAAGACCAGCAAATTATCCTCTTGAATTCAGAAAACCATTTTAATATTTTACTATCATGATTTGAAGACCATACCATGCACAATATTTTGTAGAAATGCAGAATTTTGTTTTTTGGGGGGGACTAAACATGCAGAGTAAATGGTAACAAAACCAAAGTTTGTGAAACAAACAAAAGAAATGTGTAGGTTAATGGAAACAAATAGTGAAACAGGCTGATGAGTGGAAACAGATGTTACATGGACTAGAAATGAGATGATTTGTCTCTTTCTTCTTGAGACTTGCCATACTTTCATTTCTACAAAACCTTAAACAAGTTAGGCATTTGAGGAATGAAATGTTTCCAGACATATGGTAAAAAGAACCTTCTAAGAAATAGACTTTAAAGGATCATTTAAATATTCTAGACTTTTAACTCATGACCATGAAATGCAGTCCTGGCATTAAAAAATCATACTTGCTAACGTTGCTCTGGAATAACTAGCAGGGTTCATAAGTCTTTAGACGCAGGCATCCTAAATTGTATGAGTCTTTTCAAAGACTGCAGGTGTTTTTCTGTTCATGCTGTCTGAGATGAGGGAAACTGCAGGCCCCTCAAAATTCAGCTGAGCTAATAAAAGTTAACCAAACCTCTCAGGAGATTTGGGCAAAAGCTTCTTGGATGAGAAGCAAAATGTCTTCAAGGAAAAACAAAGGAAGTCCAGTTGCCTATTGAAAAAGCACCTTTGGAACAACCATGACCTGGATGACTGAGAATCTCCATAGACTACAATTCGATGGCAGTTGGATGTTACACTGTAGTGAATGCTGATAATTGAAAAACCAAAGATGAGCCATATTTTTGCAAAAATGTTCTGGGAAAAAGTGGACAACATTCTCAATAATAAACTCACATATGGCACAGGATCAGGTTATCTTCAGGACTGTTTTTCCCTAAGGACATCTATCTGTCTTACCAGGTCAGATAGGCTGGGCATACTCCTAGTCCCTGCCACTAAATATTGTTATCTGATAGGAGCTACGAAGTATGCCTTTTCTGTGGCAGCCTCTGCTCTATGAAACACTCTACCCCTGAAGTTCAGCAGACTTCCACCTCCCTTTACCCTACCCAGTGTTTGGGTATAAATAGCCAGGTCTTCAAAGCTAATGTAAGGCTCTACACTAGCTTTGAAGATCTGGCTATTTACCCAAACACTGGGATAAAATTACATGACTGCACATCTGAAATCTAACCTGAGCCCAGGTTTTGATTGTTTTTCACGTTTTTGATTTGTTTAGTTTTATAGTTCTAATATCTTTTTAATGCTGCTTTAATGCCTGATTGGGAGCCTCTCAAAGTTGGTTATAAGATGGGTGGCTATATAAATGTTATAAATGAATGAATGGATGGATGGATGAATGAATGAATATTATTCTGCTATATGGCCCAAGTGGATGGTTGGGAGTGAAATAGGTTATTGGCCCAATTGGAAACCCAATAATTAATTAGAATGTTGATTGATTGGTGAGTATATGCAGAGAAAAATGTCTTTTTTCAATGTTTGTGATTTAAGCACGCCTTTTCATGTGTACACATGGAAAAGGACTGCGTCTAAAAACATGATTAAATTGATTATGATGAGCAATGGATAGAGTTAATGAATGATGCAAAGGTGATGATAGATTCTGGATATGGGTCNAGTTCAGGTTGAATTGTGGGGCCCTTGATGCTCTCTGAGCTTGGTGGCTTTCTTGAACATGTTTTATTATCAAACTAGGTAACATCATCAGTGCTAGAAGGGTTTGCTCTTATTTTTATATAGTAGTGGCTTGCCCTTTCAGTGTTAGTGGGAGTGTTCTTGGCAGTTCCTTGATTAGGCTGTTGTTTACTGTTAGTTTATCTGCATTGATAGTTCCTTGAATGGGGTATTGTTTACTTTTTGATTGTTAATTTTTAATTGTTAATTATTCTTAGTGTTAATCTCTGTTCATATGGATGTTGATTGCTGGTGAGGAGGTGTTTTTTTTCTTTTGTTTCCTTTTGGGCTTTTTGATTGTCTCTTTTGAGTGGTATGTAGATGTTGTTTATTTCAATGTGTCTGTTGATGGCTGATTTGTCTTGAGTGTCAGGCCTCTAGGAGTTGTCTGGCATTTTTGGACTTGGCTTGAACTAGGATGCTCACAATTTCCCAGTTGAAACTATGATTGAGTCTGTACATTTGTCATGTCTTCATATAACTTTATGTCAAGGTTTTCCAAGCTGATGTCAAAAACTTCTGGAATAGAAGTCCAAAGATACCAAACTCAACTAAGTATTTTTTTTGTTTTTGAGAAAAGCTATGAAGCCATTAGGTACAAAATCCCAGTGATTGCTATGCATCAATTAAGAGGTGTAATTATGGTGAACTCAATATTCAACTTCTTATGATCTTTTTTCTACTTGTTTGATTTAAAGAGCTAAAAGCCACTGGAGGCTGCTCCAGGTTTTAAGAGGAGTTGCTTGTAATCTGAGACCATTGTCTGTATTGTTGATATAATAGTCTGCTTGACATTTGGCAATACCTGGATGCTATTAGATATAACAGAATGTTGTGCTTAGTTTCAATCAAGATGGCACAGAAACTTCCTTCTTGTGTGACAGTAGATTTATTTATTTATTTATTATTTAAATTTATATACCACCCTATCTCCCTTACGGGACTCAGGGCGGTGAACAGGCAATAATTAAAATCACAATTAATATTGAATAAAAAGCCTGCTCTAAAATACCTCATATAAAAACCCCTAGCAAAGCCCAATCAAAACTATGCCAGGCCGGCCGCATGGAATAGATGGGTTTTCAAGGCTCGGCGGAAGAGGCGCAGGTCCGTAGTTGTACATAGGTCGGGGGGTAGGTCATTCCAGAGGGCAGGAGCTGCCACAGAGAAGGCTCTCACCCTGGGGGTCACCAGCCGGCATTGACTGGCCGACGGCACCCTAAGGAGGCCCTCTCTGTGGGAGCGGACTGGTCGAAGGGAGGTATTTGGTAGGAGGCGGTCTTGCAAATACCTAGGTCCAGATAAATGCTGATAGTATGCTACATATTTTATAAGGATTGTTGTCAGGACATTGGTGCAGGAAATTTCCAATGGAGAAACATTTGTCAATATACAGGAAGTCCTCCACTTATGACCAGTCATTTAACAACTATTCACAGTCATGATGGTCTCAAAATGGGTGTTTTATATTCATAAACCACTTCAGGCTTTTGTAAAATAATAATCTCCCCAGTCATGTGATTGTATTTTGAGTGCTTAGAAACCTGTTTGTATTTACAATTGGTTGCTAAGTGCCTTGTGATCATGTGATCACCATTTGCAATTTTCTCTCCTGGCTTCCCAAGAAAGTTAACACAGAAGTTGATAGGGAAATTTGCAAGCAGATGGGAAGATGGACTTGAGGCCTGTTCCCCAGCATGCCAAGGGACTTCCCATGCCCTCCATGTAGGGAAGGGAATTCCCTTGGCATGCTGGAGGAATGTTCCTAAAAATCTGGTGAAAACACTAATGAATGCCAGTATTATTCCGATTGTTCTCCTTGTGGGGCTGGGGAGAGGGCCCAAGCCTCCTGGGTATGATGGAGGCCCAAGCCATCTTCCCAGTGGTCTGTTTAACAACCTGGATAACCACAACTGGGTGAGCCAGGATTGTAGTTGTTGAGTAAAACAGTCAGCTGGTATCTTGCCTAACAACATTCCCTCAATGATTGAGATTCTGGGTCGAATTGTGGTTGCAAGTGGAGGACTATCTGTATTGACAAAGGGAAAGAAGAATTCTTAGAGGACCAAAAATTAATCCACTCATTCTGCTACACTTCTGCTACCATTACCACACCTCAAAAATTGGAGTTAAATCAGAGAATATCAACAAGAAAAATCAAGGAACTAGAAACTGTTATTTAGGAAGTATATTCTCTTGGGAGGCATATGACAACTCTTCAAATATATGAAAGGGTGTCACATATAGAATCATAATTTGTTCTCTATTATTTCAGAATACGGGAGAGGAAATAATGGATTTCAAAATAACAGAAAGACAGCTTCCAATTAATGTCAGGGAAAAAAGATAATACAGTCCTCATTTAAGGCCACAACTGGGACTGGTCATTAAATGAAGCAGACATGAAGCGAAACTGTGACTGTGTTTAAGAATGAAATTCAGCTTTCCTTTGCTTTATAGATCTGCAAAGATCATAAAAGTGAGGATTGGTTGCAAAGTTAGTTTTTCATCATTGGCAAAACTGTGAACTGTTCCTGTAGGAGTTGGTCAGTAAACAAGGACTACCTGTAGTGAGGACTACCTGTAGATGAATCAAATACCCAGTGAGATTGTAGGTTTTCTTTGAGTAGAATTGTTCTAACAGAAATTAGACAGCAATTAGGAGATCGGGGCTAGACTCAGTGGGTTTAAATGCCCCTTTCATCTAGATATACTATTCCTCCTCCTTCTCCTCCTCCTCTGTAGTTAATGTACAGAACACCTATATAATTATGAGACAATATTTACAAATTCCATGCTCAATTAGACAAACAGGGAGGAGAAAGACAAGACAGAAAAATCTGGGGGATGTCTCATATATAAAGTGCTGAAAATCAACCTAGAGCAGTCTTGCTTTGATTTATACCCACATTTCAGTGAAACTTAAAAATCCATTAAATCTAATTTCAATTTATCAGGTTATAAAGCCACTGCACGGACTTCAATGAGCTTGCAATACCCTTCTTTCCTTCTTTCAAGGCATTCTGTGGATTACAGATACTCCTCATTTACAACCATTTGCAAATATGATTGTAGTAAATAAGTTTTAAAAAGTCATTTTTGATCAATTCATGCAATAATACCTAATTTCCACTGGGTGGGTGGTTCTTACCAACTGGGAAGCTTTTCCACAATACTGTATGACCAGCAGATAAACAATGGCAAGGTACCTCAGCCTCCTCACAATGCAGAAGTGGCAGTTTCTTCTAGAAAGTACAAGTCAGGGGGGCTAATTCCATCTGGAGAAGGTCCTGAAGGTATTTCGGTTCTCAACCAAATAGGACTGTGTAGATTAAAGCCAGTTGTTTGAACTGGAGCTGAAGCAGATAGGAAGGCAGTGAAGGGTCCAAAGCACTGGTGCAATTTCTTAAACAATAACTGGTTAATGGTCTGACTGAAACTCCTTCAGAGTTTCTTCAGAGAGAGCCCCAAATTACCCTCTGAGCTGATTATCTTCTAGCAGATATTTCATTACCCAAACTAGGTAACATCATCAGTGCTAACCAGTAATGGGATTCAGCCGGTTCGTACCACTTTGTCAGAATCGGTAGCTAATTTTTTGTTGCCCAGGCCCAGAATGGACTTCCAGAAGCGGCATCCACACAGATAACCGGTTGTTCACATATTTGAATCCCACTGCTGGTGCTAACACCTAGTTTGGATAATGAAACATCTGCAAGAAAACAACCAAGTTCAGAGACAACCAAAGACCTCTCATTTCAACCCTGAGCTACAGATTATATCCCTTTATTGGTATTAAAGGCCACCCTAGCCATGACTTTCACCTGCCCTGGAGTAGGTCTGCAAGAAAACAACCAAGCTCAGAGAGCACCAAGGATCCCTCATTTCAACCCTGCAATACAAATATACTCTTTTATTGGTATTAAAAGTCACCTTAGCCATGGCCTTCACCTGCTCAGGTGTTGGAGTTAGAAGTATACCTAAGAATTGCTTTGCAATGGGCACATCGCCTCAGTGACAACACTAAAACTTAAAGAGAGCTGCGATGAACAAACAGCAGCTCTATCCTGCTAAGATTCAATTTCAGCCTGTTTGATTCCATCCAGACTGTGATAACCTCCAGAGTGAAGACATTAACAGCATCTCCTGTACAGCCTGAGGTAGTGATGTTGTGATGATGCCATACCTAAATTGATAGAAGATTTTTCCCAGTGGCTTTAGGTAAATGTTAAATAGTGGTGGGGAGAAAGCTGAACTCAGGAGTAACTCAGTGATATAACTTATAGCGTTGAGTCAATCGTTTTTCCTCTCCTCAGCAGTACTGCCTACTTAAGAAGGAGTGGAATCAGTGCAGAACTTTACTTCCTATTCCCCAATCATGCCAGAAGGATACCATGATAAATGACATCAAAGGTTATGAAAAGACCTAATAGGAGCAGGAATGGAACATTACCTCCACTGATAAAGATCATCAAGAGTGATGAACGCCACTAGGATTGCTGGAGGACTAGCATTGCTAAAAAAAAAAGACTATTTTCTCCTCTGTTATTATTGGAAATGATTAATTTTGCCTGAATAGACGCATCAATTAAAATGTATTTATCTATCAGCATTGTTCTAAATAGAAAGGAAAAAAAGAACACACTTATCACAATGGGCTTAAAATGTATATCGGCAATGCTATTTGAAATGTATATTTAGAAGCAAACCAAAGAAATCTGATTTTTTAAAAGAAATGCCAGTCATTAGTATTTATGTCCAAACTTTAGTTTAAATTCAGGATTCTAACAAAGTGGAATGTGTGGATGATCTTGAGGAAGAGATGCTGACTAGGAAATGATCAAAAAAGAGGGGCAGGAGTGCACAGTTGTTTAACTGTCATTGAAAGAAACTAAGAAAGGACCCACCCTAATGGATTAGGCAGTTAAAAGGGGCAGAGGGAAGTTTTGTACTTTCAGACTTGAAAATTCTGTTAATATAGCCTTACAATAAAGTAGTTTTAATACATCTAGTCCTCTATGGTTTATGTGGAAGGACTGATATCTTATAAGAATAATAGAAAACCAAGTCAAACAAGGCTGCTATTTGTCTTTTCATTGTATTGATGTGTTCCTGACAGTTAGAACAATTAATCAGTGGAACAACCTGCCTCCAGAAGCTGTGAATGTTCCAACACTGGAAGTTTTTAAGAAGAGACTGGACAGCCATTTGTTTGAACTGGTATAGGGTTTCCTGCCTGAGTAGGGGGTTGGACTAGAAGACCTCAAGGTCCCTTCCAACTCCATTATTGTAATTGTTCCTGCAAAAATGGAACTCAGGAATAAGTAATAAAAAGGTAAATGTGCCACTGAATTGAATTTGACCCTTTGGAAATGCATTTATGCAAATTTCTTGGCATTGTGTAGAAAGTATTTGATATTTCCTTCTTCTGGGATACTTTTTTCCCCCAACCATCCACTTTATGATTCCTAGGTAATCTTCCATCCAAGACAGTATTAATTGAGTCCAACCCAGTTTAACGTAGATCAGTACATCAGTGATCAAATTCATGTGAATACAAAATTAGAATTAAAATGTGCAAAACCATTCATAAAAAAGAAATAAAGGAGTTAAAACCTGCTTCAACAAAGTTAGTCATTCCCCTGCTCAAAAACAAGTTTGCCACCTAATTGAAGATCCACATTATTTGTTTATCTTAGAAAATTTACATGGCCACCCATCACTCTCAGTGACTTTGTGTGGCTTACAAAAATTAAAATTCTTCTGCTCCTTCTTCACACTAATGTTCTTGCTTCCCTTCCATATAGCCAGAAGAATTTTGAATCTTTTGGGATATGAGCCATGGTGGCGCAGTGGTTAGAATGCAGTATTGCAGGCTGACTCTGCCCACTGCCAGAGCTGAAAGTTGACTCAGCCTTCCATCCTTCCAAGGTTGGTAAAATGAGGACCTGGATTGTTTGAAGCAATACGCTGACTTTGTAAACTGTCCAGAGAGTGCTGTAAAGCACTATGGAATTGTATATAAGTCTAAGTGCTATTTCTATTGGATCTCTCTCTCTCTCTCTCTCTCTCTCTCTCTCTCTCTCTCTCTCTCTCTCTCTCTCTCTCTCTCTCTATATATATATATATATATATATATATATATATCCACACATAATCTTTAGAATAATCCTAATGAATGTAGAAGACCTTTTCAATAGATATCTAAGGTAGGATTGTAAAATAAGACCAGCAAATTATCCTCTTGAATTCAGAAAACCATTTTAATATTTTACTATTATGATTTGAAGACCATACCATGCACAATATTTTGTAGAAATACAGAATTTTGTTTTTTGGGGGGGACTAAACGTGCAGAGTAAATGGTAACGAAACCAAAGTTTGTGAAACAAACAAAAGAAATGTATAGATTAATGGAAACAAATAGTGAAACAGGCTGATGAATGGAAACAGATGTTACATGGACTAGAAATGAAATGATTTGTCTCTTTCTTCTTGAGACTTGCCATACTTTCATTTCTACAAAACCTTAAACAAGTGAGGCATTTGAGGAATGAAATGTCTCCAGACATATGGTAAAAAGAACCTTCTAAGAAATAGGTTTAAATGATCCTTTAAAGGATCATTTAAATATTCTAGACTTTTAACTCATGACCATGAAATGCAGTCCTGGCATTAAAAAATCATACTTGCTAACATTGCTCTGGAATAACTAGCAGGGTTCATAAGTCTTTACACACAGGCATCCTAAATTGTATGAGTCTTTTCAAAGACTGCAGGTGTTTTTCTGTTCATGCTGTCTGAGATGGGGGAAACTGCAGGCCCCTCAAAATTCAGCTGAGCTAATAAAAGTTAACCAAACCTCTCAGGAGATTTGGGCAAAAGCTTCTTGGATGAGAAGCAAAATGTCTTCAAGGAAAAACAAAGGAAGTCCAGTTGCCTTTTGACAAAGCACTTTTGGAACAACCATGACCTGGATGACTGAGAATCTCCATAGACTACAACTCGATGGCAGTTGGATGTTACACTGTAGTGAATGCTGATAATTGAAAAACCAAAGATGAGCCATATTTTTGCAAAAGTGTTCTGGGAAAAAGTGGACAACATTCACAATAATAAACTCACATATGGCACAGGATCAGGTTATCTTCAGGACTGTTTTTCCCTAAGGACATCTATCTGTCTTACCAGGTCAGATAGGCTGGGCATACTCCTAGTCCCTGCCACTAAATATTGTTATCTGATAGGAGCTACGAAGTATGCCTTTTCTGTGGCAGCCTCTGCTCTATGAAACACTCTACCCCTGAAGTTCAGCAGACTTCCACCTCCCTTTACCCTACCCAGTGTTTGGGTATAAATAGCCAGGTCTTCAAAGCTAATTTAAGGCTCTACACTAGCTTTGAAGATCTGGCTATTTACCCAAACACTGGGATAAAATTACATGACTGCACATCTGAAATCTAACTTGAGCCCAGGTTTTGATTTTCACGTTTTTGATTTGTTTCGTTTTATAGTTCTAATATCTTTTTAATGCTGCTTTAATGCCTGATTGGGAGCCTCTCAAAGTTGGTTATAAGATGGGTGGCTATATAAATGTTATAAATGAATGAATGAATGGATGGATGGATGAATGAATGAATATTATTCTGCTATATGGCCCAAGTGGATGGGTGGGAGTGAAATAGGTTATTGGCCCAATTGGAAACCCAAGAATTAATTAGAATGTTGATTGATTGGTGAGTATATGCAGAGAAAAATGTCTTTTTTCAATGTTTGTGATTTAAGCACGCCTTTTCATGTGTACACATGGAAAAGGACTGCGTCTAAAAACATGATTAAATTGATTATGATGAGCAATGGATAGAGTTAATGAATGATGCAAAGGTGATGATAGATTCTGGATATGGGTCAAACTACTATTTATTAGTGTCTAGAGTTTTCTATTTATTTAGAAAACTAGCCTTCTTTAGAGCATACCCAAGTGGCTAATAGAGATAGATTGTATCCAAAGATATTCAGAGTAGCATCTGGTTTCTATTCATTTATGCTGTTTAAACAAATTGGAAAAATTTTCACTTAAATTGTTAGGTCAGTGTTTCTCAACCTTGACAATTTTAAGGCATGTGGACTTCAACTCCCAGAATTCCACAGCCAGCAATGCTGGCTGTGGAATTCTGGGAGTTGAAGTCCACATGCCTTAAAATTGTCAAGGTTGAGAAACACTGTGTTAGGTAGATAACACATTTTCCTGCACTTATTATAGTGCACTCTTTTTGCAAGCATGCATTTTTATGCATTAATTTTCTCAATTCTCAATTTAGAATACATAAAAGGTAAAGGTTTCCTCTGCGCAGTTGTATCTGACTCTAGGAGGTGGTGCTTATCTCCGTTTCCTAGCTGAGGGAGCCAGGGTTTTCCAAGAGGCTTCTGTGATCATGTGGCCAGCATGACTTATGCCGAGGCACCTGGAATGCTGTTACCTTCCCACCAAAGTGGTACCTATTCATCTACATGCATTTGCATGCTTTTGAATTGCTAGGTTGGCAGGAGCTGGGACAGGAACAGAAGCTCACCCAGTCACGTGGTGCTTGGATTTCAAACTGTCAACCTTCTACTCGACAAGTCCAGCATCTTAACTGCTAGACCACTGCGCCCCCATATATACACCTACTAATATTTGAATTAATTAATTAATCTCTTTCCCAACCTTATTCTTATTCTAAAGCAGAGGTCTTCAAACTCGGCCCTTTTATGACTCATGGACTTCAACTCCCAGAATTCCTCAACCAGGCATGCTGGCTGAGGAATTCTGGGAGTTGAAGTCCATGAGTCATAAAAGGGCCAAGTTTGAAGACCCCTATTCTAAAGAGAAACTAGTTGGTGGGGTGAAGGTTAGTTGATATGACTTTTAGCAGGGGTCTTCAAACTTGGCCCTTTTATGACTTGTGGGCTTCAACTCCCAGAATTCCTCAGCCAGTGTGCCTGGCTGAGGAATTCTGGGAGTTGAAATCCACAAACCATAAAAGGGCCAAGTTTGAAAACCCCTGATTTATAGAGAGTAATAATACTTAATTTAAATAAAGCAAAAGCATTTGACCCTTTCCTTCCAAGGTCATGTGAACCTCTGGCTTCACACAGAGATTGTTGGTTTTCCTTCTTACTAACAAACACACCTGGTCTCCCCTGAGCAGGCTGCCTGGATTTATAGACCATTCAACTCTTGATTTTATAGATGTTGTTCCAACTTGTGCACACAATAAAGAAAACACATTAGGTTGCCTTTCTGGCCTAAGCCCTTTTCTCACTTTGTGAAGAGTCTTTTCATAGTCCAGTAAATGTTGTTGATGTTCCTTGAACTGCTTTATGGAAACACTCCAAGGTATGTTTGGCAGTTGGGTATGATTATGGCCCATTCAGCTAGAAGGTCGATTGGCTTTTCTCTTTTTCAGTCTTTCTTTCTTACTCTCTCTCATGTGCACTTACTCATACACAGAAAGCCTCTGTAAAGTATTGCTTCCTTGATACTTGAATGGAAACATGAAATCATTTTTATCCTTTGTAGAAGAAGCTGTTAAATAAGGGAAGAGAGCTGAGTTATTTCCCTCCTCCCCCCTTAATTCCTTGTGACTTAGAGAACATAGGAATCATACTATTGTCCAATTACATCTGAAGGTTCTTACAACCTTGTGTTTTATAGCTCAATATTTTAAGACCAGTTTGGACAATCTGTTCTCCTACTGTCATGTCCTCTTTGGTTTCACAGCCACTCTGAAGCTTCTGGAGAGGGACTGAGAACTCTTCCTTTTGCGATATGCTTGTAGTCCATGGTTTCTCAACCTTGACAACTTTAAGATGTGTGGACTTCAACTCCCAGAATTCCCTAGCAGGCATGGGAGTTGAAGTCCACACATCTTAAAGTCGCCAAGGTTGAGAAACACTTTGGTAGTCAATCATTATATATGAATGAGTGTTAGAGGAAAAGTATTGCACTTGTATACAATAAGATTTGGAAACATGTCATTTTCAGATAGTAGAAAAGTATTGTTGAAAATGAAGATTGTAATAGGTATTGCTGTCTTTATGTGACTTATGGACTTATGTGAAGATAAAATAGAATGCTAACCTGCATGTTCTTGTTTTTCGAATTTAGTAAGAAGCAAAAGTCAGATGAATGAACAGCTGACCACAAAATATTTGTTTCTCCTCTTCAGATTTATTACAGATACCTGAGTCTTAATGGGAAGATTTGCAGCTAGGGTGTAAATAATAGGAATAATAATAACAGCAGAGGGATAAATGCTGATAGGGGCATTCCATGTTGGAAGTGGTTAGTAGACTAGGAGGAAGATTCCACCTCCATCCCATAATATTCTGAGTTATTTTAAACTTATTTAATCCCTGTTCATTTTAATATTTAATGTTTTAATGTTTTCTACCTTTGTTTTTATGGTGTCTGTAAGCTGCCCAAAGTATCTTGACAGTGAGATGGGCAGCATATAAATTTAATAAATGAATGAATGAATGAATGAATAAAAAACAATAGCTACTAATTAATGGGATTATTTTGGAAAACTACAAAAGAAGGAAAACCAACTTGAATGTAGTTTGGATTGACCGAAAGAAAGCATTTGGCTCAGATACGGAATACAAAATAACAGGGTTGGAAGGGACCTTGGAGGTCTTCTAGTTCCATTCTCTGCTCAAGAAGGAGATCTGGACAAATGGCTGCCTAAAATCTTCTTAAAAACCTCCAGCGATGGAGCACCCACAATGTCTGGAGGCAAGCTGTTTCACTAATTAATTGTTTTCACTGACAGGAAATTTCTCCTTATTTCTAGGTTGCATCTCTTTTTGTTAAGCTTCTATCTGTTACTTCTTTTTCCTACCTACAAATAAAAATAGAAATGAATATGGCAAAAGAAAGCAAAGATAGTACCAATAGAATTATTGGGTGTAATCCCCAAACAACTAGAGCACCACGTGAACATCATCCGCATTGACAAAATCCCCATTAGTCAATTGCAAAAGGCAGCTTTACTTGGAACAACTTACATCCTATGACAATTTCTTTAATATTATAACATCTGCCTATCCCGGGAGGTCCTTGGGAAGAAGTTGATAGACGACAGTCTAAAAAATTGGCTGACTATGCAACCAATCATAATTTATTAAACTTGTATGCTACCCAACACTTAATGACTCTGAGTGACTCACAACAATCAAAGAAATCACAATAAAACCTATAAAACATAAAAAGTAAAGATAAAATATGGCAAGCACAATAAAGTGAGGGGGTCCTACTCTCTGTTGCTGAAGGTCTGAACTCTTCCGAATGGCAGAATGGGAATCATCTATATCTCTGGGGCAACCTTATTTATTTATTTATTTATTATTTAGATTTATATCCCGCCCTTCTCCTCGTAGGACTCAGGGCGGCGGACAATCAATTAAAATACACAAATAACAATACAGATTTAAAATTAATTAAAAGGAATATTAAAGAATTGTCCAATTTAAAATATTGATTAAAACCCCTCTAAAAATTACCCTAGGCCAGTCCTG
>NW_015391645.1:23639-31252 GCF_001527695.2 Protobothrops mucrosquamatus | reverse complement strand
ACACACACACACACACACACACACACACACACACAAATACACACACAACTTACCCAACCAGCCACCCACACTAGATTAATACCCTGGAAGGAGTGGAAGACGGAACCATTTGATGAATCACGAATATAAGTACACCCTTGAGATGAAGAGTGGAGATTGCAGCCTCTGCAAACAATTGGATGGGATTGCTAGCATGTTCCAGTCCCAAATGCCAGGGGAACAGGGAGAGATTTGTCTTCTCACTGCCTCTTTCTGTCTTTTTAACCAAGAACAAAGAAAAGTCATTGTTACTGATATTTATTGGCCATAATGTAACAGCCACATTTGTTTCTTGTGTTGCAAAATGCCATAATTCATGATGTGGGCTGAAGCAAAAAGGATGAAATTTAACATGGAGAAATGCAAAATCCTGCAACTGAGGGTGGTGGTGGTGGTGAGGCAGGAATGAAAGATACAAATATAAAAGGGGGGAGATTTGACTTGGCAGTAGTACTACTGAGCTAAATGTATGATGCAGATTCTAAAAAGCCAAATGCTATTTTGGGATGTATTAATTCTCTACATGGGGCTACCCTTGAAAGGCATTTGGAGGCTCTAACTGGTGTAGAGTGCAATGGGTGCAATCAGTCTTTGGGGCCCCTACAGTGGTCCATGTTACTGCCAGCTTATTTCTGAGTAAAATTCAAGATGTTGGTTATTACCTATAAAGCCTTGCTTGGCATGGATCCAGGTTAATTGAGGACCCATTTCACCTAAAATTGCCTATTCAGGGCACCATGGTCTAAAAAGGACTTCAACAAATTAGAGTGAGTTCAGAGGAAAACTGAATGTGAGGTGACTGAAAAGTAAATCCTTTGAAGAATGGTTAAATGACCTGTATGTTTAGCCTTTAGAAGAGAAGGCTGAGGGAAAGAGCGTATCAGATATCTCAAGCATTGTCACATAGAGAAATGAATGTATGTGTTATTGGTTACCTTGAAGGACATGACCAAAACCCAATAGATTGAAATTACAGGCAAGTAGATTAAGGTTAGCGGTTAGAAGGAATCTCCCATGTTAAGAACTTCAAACAGTGGGAAAGTGGCATGTTCCTCTTCACTAGAGGTCTTCAGAGAGAGATTATATAAGCATCTGTCTGAAGTGCTTTAAATTCAGATCCTTCAGCGAGCAGAGGATTGGACTAAATAAATTCTGAGTTCCCTTTCAACTCTTGAGATTCTGTGATTATTAGATAGCATACCTTTTGTGACCCCTGTGTAGACACATTGAACAACTGTGGCCAATTCTTATTTCTCCATAATGTGACTTATATTGTGAAACAGAGCCAGGAAGTAAAAGAAGACCCTCTCTTCTTATTGACTCCTTTGGGAATGGGTCTCAAAATATTTTTAACTATTATTTAGTTATTATTTAGTGTAGCTTTGTAAACTCCTTGAATATTTCTTTAAATGTTAGCTTTATTGCCTTAATGGGATTTAATATCAGTTTTTATTAAGGGAAAGGGGTGCAGTGAAACATTCTAAATAACAATTAAGCAGGTGACTAGTTTTAATTAGGTTGATGAACATATATTTCTTTGGAATCTGTGATTGCTGCCTTCCCTTATTTTCTTTCCTGCATTACCTTTTCCTAACCATTTTTCTTGTATCTGGAGATTTGGTTTCATTACTTTGAAAAGGGACATTCTCATTAAAATCTTCCCTGTGTGCAAGATGTCATGGTTGCAATCTACTCCTTCTGTTTTCTGGATGTTCACAAGATTTTGTTAGGTTCTGCACTTTGGGCTCTGGGCAAGGAGATCTAAAACATTTTTGTATTTAAGAACAGTTTGCCAATGGAATTAATTATCCACAGAGCTGTTGGGGTCCCTGTGGTGAAGGTCTAAGAGCACCCCAGATGGACATAATAGGGAGCATCAAGAATTTCAACTGTACTGATGGCAGCCTTTTGTAATTATCTTTTATTGGGGAACCCTTGAAAGAAGAGCTCTGCTAGAGTGGTCTAAATTATTCCCTTTAAGCTTGTAAGAATCCACAAAGCTCACATTTTGTCTCAGCAGTCAGAGAGTTTTCGCAAGGCTGCCAACACCAGTGCTTACTTGGTTCCATCACCATTTGAGTACAAGTTATTGTAAAGTAAAAGCCGTGGCTTAGGTGTTCATTTTCTTGGGTGAATTAAGTACAGATAATGAACACTGAAGTATAAGTGTCCTCTTGGTAGAAACAGGACCCCTCTATGTGACATCTCAATGAAATCAGCTACTTTCATTATAAGCTGGGTTCCTACAATGAATATCAAATGAATCCAGAATAACAACATACTTACCATAACATGCTTTTTTCTGATTATCAAATCATAAATTCCAGATTAAGTAGTGCTAAGGGCAAATGAGGTCCTACAGAGACATTTGGTCCAACTCCAGGACTCCAATGAGTCAATTCCTCTTGGTCTTGTGAAAACAGAAAACCAGTTTGCCCTTGAATTTTAGGAGGCTATTTGTTTTAGCTGGCCTTTCCTAAGCATCAAGTATGGAACCAGGAGAAAATGAAGACTGTTGTATCAGAGGAGTTCATCTGGAGGATGGTCTAGACTATATTTTTTATGATTGGACAGGTAAATTTGGCACTCAGTCTTGATTTTCTCTAATTACCTGAAATGTACCGGTATCTGAAGAAAACAGAATCTACACATGCTTTGCTGAGGAGAACATACCGTTTTGTGATAGGATTTCTGCAGTGGCTCCATTGTTCTTTTGCAGATCTGCATTGAAGGCATTAAATTCAAATTTCAAATTCAGAATAGAGCTGGAAGGAACCTTGCTCAAGCAGGAGATCCTATACCATTTCAAACAAGTTGCTATCCAGTTTCTTCTTAAAAACCTCCATTGATGAAGCTCCCACAGCTTCTGAAGGCAAGCTGTTCCACTGGTGAATTGTTCTCATTGTTAGGAAGTTTCTCCTTAATTCCAGGTTGCTTCTCTCCTTGAATAGTTTCCACCCATTGTTTCTTGTCATGCCTTCTGATCTTGCTATCATATCACCCCAGGCCTTCTTTTCTCTAGATGAACCAAATCCAAATCCTGCAACCATTCTTTATATGTTTTAGTTTCCAGGCCTTTAATCATCTAAATTGCTCTTCTTTGCATTTAAAACACTAGGTAAAATAGGATTGTCCTATAAATAAAATCAGTAGAGGAATCCAGTTGCTTTGAGAGAGAACTATTATGTCAGAGGAAGTGGATAATCTAAAGCTGAGGTGTCCAACTATGGCAACTTTAAGACTTGTGGACTTCAACTAGCTGGGGAATTCTGGGAATTGAAGTCCACAAGTTTTAAATTGGCCAAAGTTGGACAGCCCTCATTTAAAAGTCTCACCAGTTTCACCACAATGATGTAGAAAGGAAGGAGTGATGTTTTCCTTTCCCACCAGTTTTAAGAATCCAAACTGACTTCCATCTGTGCTATAAACACAGGAGTGTGGTTACAAGTTTTCTATCCTTCTCATGCATGGAAGATTCTGGATTCAAAACATGCCCTTGCCTTCCTTCTTGTTTTCTTTCCTTTTAGTTCAAGAGGAAAAGACTGCAGGTTGTTTTGGAGAGAGTCAGAAAGAGATCTTATAGCCTTCCAAAGATGTCTATTTTTATATGTTAATATAATGAAAAAAATTATTCACAAAGTTTTTAGTTGATAGACTGAAAATAATTTTGCAAGAATATATTCAGGAGATCTGTATGGATTTTTTACTTATGACAGTGTCAGAAATTTGTTGGGCATTTTGGAATATTTGGAGCAACATAATGAAAATCAAGCTGCACTGATTTTTTTTAGAATCAAAGAAGGCCTTTGACAATTTGAACTGGGCTTGCTTATTTAAGGTTTTGGAAGATATGAAGTTTAGAAAGAACTTTATAAAAAGATCAATTTACGCTTCATAAGAAGCACAAATAATTATTAATGGAGACCTAACAAAACCCTGGGAGATGCAAATAAGACAAGAATGCCCACTGTTTTCTGTCTTGTTTACTTTAGTTCTTGAAATATTGAATAAAGATGTAAGACAAAATGAGAGGATTGTAGGAGTAAAGATTTAAAAAGAAACTTATATGTTAAAGGTGTTTGCAGATTTAGTGATGTTTCTGGAAGATTATTTAAAGGAAATAGAAATATTAATGAGCAAATTAAAAGAATTAGGTGTATTAGCAGGCTTAAAGATTAATAAATAGAATATGAAGATGTCCACAAATATGTAAAAATATAAAATCAAACAGATTTGATAAATAGAATGGGTTTAGAATGTACTATACCTGTACATTTGGTAGGCAAGAAAAACCAAATGCACAGGTATAGTATAGGGGGTACCTTGCTCAACAGTAGTAACTGTGAGAGGGATCTCGGAGTCCTAGTGGACAATCACTTAAATATGAGCCAGCAGTGTGCTGCAGCTGCCAAAAAGGCCAACACAATGCTGCATCCAGTTTTGGTCACCACAATGTAAAAAAGATGTTGAGACTCTAGAAAGAGTACAGAGAAGAGCAACAAAGATGATCAGAGGACTGGAGGCCAAAGCATATAAGGAAAGGCTGCTGGAATTGGGTATGTCTAGTTTAATGAAGAGAAGGACAAGGGGGGACATGATAGCAGTATTCCAATATCTCAGGGGCTGCCACAAAGAAGAGTCAAGCTATTTTCCAAGGCACCTGAGGGCAGGACAAGAAGCAACGGATGGAAACTAATCAAGGAGAGAAGCAACCTAGAACTAAGGAGAAACTTCCTGACAGTTAGAACAATTAACCAGTGGAACAACCTGCCTCCAGAAGTGGTGAATGCTCCAACACTGGAAGTTTTTAAGAAGAGACTGGACAGCCATTTGTCTGAAATGGTATAGGGTTTCCTGCCTGAGCAGGGGGTTGGACTAGATGACCTCCAAGGTCCCTTCCAACTTTATTATTATTATTATTATTATTATTATTATTATTATTATTATTATTATTATTATTATTATTATTATTATTATTATTATTAAAGATTAAGGAGAGGATACAGTATTTGGGTATCATTGTGATAAATATGAACTGTATTTTTTTTAAAAAAAATTAAAACCTGAAATGAAATTAGAAAAAGGCATGATAAAAGCTATAACTGTCATTGTGGAGAATTTCTGCAATTAGAAGTCTTGCCTAATGTGAGGTTTCTGTTTCAGTACCTGTTTTGACAACTGATACACTATTTAAAAAATGGCAGAAAATATATCTAAATTTGTGCAGCAGAGGAAAAGAAATCATGAGCTAAACATTAAATGTTACAAGAGGCAAAGGAAAGATGAAGACTGGGTCTACCTGATTTGAAATTGTATTTTGCAGTTTCCTGTTTAGTCTGGATGAAAGATTAGGTGTGCTGAGAAATAAAAGCCTCTTGGATTTAGAAGGGCATGGGATTTGGGTGGCAAGGATATTTGCACTACAACAAAGTCAAGGTTTATGTGGATTTTAAAAATCATTATGGTAGATGTGTTATATTGAGAATATGGAATAGATAGATAGAAACCCACTTTAAGCCAGTAAACATCTTTATGGATCTCAGTACAAGAACTATTATATAGATGAGAAATTATAGGAAAATGAAAATGGCTTATTGTGAGATACAAAAATTTTGTCAAGGAAAATGTAAAAATAAACTAGAGAAGAAATGGTGGATGGGGATACAATTCTCAATGGTTTTCTTATTCACAATTATTAGAAAGATTTAATGTAGACAAAACAGTTTATGATTTTGACTCTTATAAGAGTGAGTTTGAAATAGTATGGTGTACAAATCATGAACATGTAATTGCTACAATGTACAAACTTTAACTGAAATTTTAAACATAAGAAGTGAAACTTTTTGTATATGATAACTGCAGCGAGATTATTGTATGCACAAAAATGGAAAGATCCAGCATTATCCACAATGGAAGAATGGTTGGTGAACATGATGGGACTTGCTGAGATGCTTCTTTGATCAGAGAAAAGACCAAATCTATGTTTATTGCTGACTGGTAACCCTTATAGAGTTTTTGCATGAAAAAGGAAAAAAAAGTAGCTTACAATTTATGGTTTTGATGATTAGACAGGATAGATTATAGAAAGAAGAGAGTTATGTTGTAACCATATACAATAGTAAGAGGTAAATTTATCATTGTACTTAAAACTGTTGTAAAGAAGATTGGTAGTCACTTCTTCATCTTTCTTTCTTTTCTTTTTTTATTCTACTTTTAGTTTCGTATACCTACCACTTTTTAAAATTTATTTCTCTTTTCTTTTTCTTACTTTATATTAGGTTGTACTAGTTTTTATTCTCCTTTTTAAAGTAAGTTGCAAGCATAGACTATGATCTCCAAGGTCCCTTCCAACTTTGTTGTTGTTGTTGTTATTGTTGTTGTTGTTATTATTATTATTATTATTATCTAGTTAAACCATACAATTAATCTGATTTTTCCATTGTATTCTTGAAGAAAGTAGTTTCCAGTTGGTTTTTTTCTCCCAGTTCAGGCAAAATTCTCTACAGTTGTCCTTCAATTAATAAATTAATGACAATTATGGCACCAGTCCTTCATTGCATATATTCAAGCATAACATGGACAGGGTTTTGTATTCCTCAAGAAGTGAGACATGATGATCCAAATGGGCCCTTCCAATTTTATGAAATTTGATGGCAATATAATCTAAGAGAAGTACAAAAGAAATTTTGGTTTGGTTAGAATAGAAATGAAATTGGAATTTGATGGTTATAATTGTTTATGATTATAAAAATACTGTGTGCTATGGTTTACTCATGTTCAAAGAGTCATTGTATTTTATATATAAGTAGAGAACTAGGGGATCAGCCATATTGGACTTAATTCTCACTAACAGAGATGAAATGATAGAACGTGTTGAAGCTACAGGAACCTTGGGGTGGAGTGATCATGCAGTATTAGAATTCAACATTATACAAGCACAAGCAATAGAACACAGTCAAACTAGAGTCTTGGACTTTAAGAGAGCTAATTTCAATAAACTTAGAGAGAGCTTGGGAAGGATTCCACGGATGAGAATCCTCAAGGGGAAAACAATTCAAGAAGCTTGGGAAATTTTGAAAAGTGAGATTATAAAAACCCAGTCTAGCACAATACCAAATAAAGAAGAAAAATAACAGCTCTCAAAAGAAACCAGCATGGTTGCATAAAGAACTCTCTGATAAATTGAAAGACAAAAAGAACAAGTATAAAAAGCACATAATTAAGTCAGAATATCAGCAAATAGCCCAAGCCTGCAAAGATGAAGTGAGGAAAGCTAAGGTTCAAAATGAACTAAGGCTTGCGACAAAAGTAAAAAATAAGAAAAAAAACTTCTTTCAACATGTAAAAAACAAGAAAAAGGTTAAGGAAATGATCGGTCTGTTAGTGGGAGAAAGTGGCAAGAAGATGACAAGCAATAGGGAGAAAGCAGAACTACTACTTGTTTTTTGTGTCGGGCAGAGGAATTTGGGTGTTACCTGCATGACAAAATCGATCGGATCCGGGCCGGGTTAGCCTCCAATTGGACTAGTTCAGGCGGGCCAATGGAGGCAGGTCTTGAGTCCATTTTGTGGGAA
>NW_015391645.1:14536-21971 GCF_001527695.2 Protobothrops mucrosquamatus | reverse complement strand
GTCACTCAAGCCCTCGTTTCCCGCCTGGACTATTGCAATGCTCTCTACATGGGGCTCCCCTTGAGGTGCACCTGGAGGCTCCAGCTAGTTCAGAATGCGGCTGCGCGGGGGATTTTGGGGGCCTCTAGATGCTCCCATGTAACACCTCTCCTGCGCGAGCTGCACTGGCTGCTGGTGGCCTTCCGGGTGCGCTTCAAGGTGTTAGTAACAACTTTTAAAGTGCTCCATGGCAATGGACTAGGTATTTGCAAGACCGCCTCCTACCAAACACCTCCCTTCGACCAGTCCGCTCCCACAGAGAGGGCCTTCTTAGAGTGCCGTCGGCCAGACAATGCCGGCTGGCGACCCCCAGGGGGAGAGCCTTCTCTGTGGCAGCTCCTGCCCTCTGGAATGACCTACCCCCCGACCTATGTACAGTTGCGGACCTGCGCCTTTTTCGCCGAGCCCTGAAGGCCCATCTATTCCGTGCAGCCGGCCTGGCGTAGTTTGATTATGTTTTAGTGGGGGTTTTGTATGGGGTGTTTTTAGAACAGGCCTGTTATTTAATTTGATTTTAGAACAGAAACTATTTATTTATTATCGTGGTTTTTAGTATCGCCTGTTCACCGCCCTGAGTTCCGTAAGGGAAATAGGGCGGTATATAAATTTAATAATAATAATAATAATAATAATAATAAAGGGGAAAAAAAACCCAACCTATCAAAAACAGTGCCATAAAAAACAGATTAGAAACACAAGTTAAGATAGGCAATAAAATGGTAAGTGAGCACCTGTCCAGCCTAGTTCAAATCACCAGGACCAGATGGATTACACCCCAAGGTTCTCAAGGAACTGGCAGATGTGATCTCAGAACCACTGAACTATATCTTTCAAAGATCCTGGAGCACTGGGGAACAATCAGGGACTGGAAAAGAGCTGATGTAGTTCTCACCTTCAAAAAAAAGATAAAAAATGGATCCAGGAAACTATAGAACTATCAGCTTGACCTCAATACCTGGGAAGATTCTGGAAAAGATAATCAAGCAATGAATCAGCAAGCACCTAGAGGCAAATAAAGTCATTACCAAAAGCCAGCATGGGTTTGTCAAAAACAGATCATGCCAGACAAATCTTATTTCATTCTTTAACCAGGCTTAAGATACAGAAAGATCTTGACAGACTTGAACATTGGGCGCTATCTAATAAAATAAAATTCAATGGTGAAAAAAGTAAGGTTCTACATTTAGGCAAGAAAAACCAAATGCACAGGTATAGTCAAGGTGGTACCTTGCTCAATAGTAGTAACTGTGATAGAAGTCTTGGAGTCTCAGTGGACAATCACTTAAATATGAGCCAGCAGTATGCTGTGGCTGCCAAAAAAGCCAACACAGTGTTAGGCTGCATTAACAGAGGGATAGAATCAAGATCATGTGAAGTGTTAATACCACTTTACAATGCCTTGGTAAGGCTACACTTGGAATACTGCATCCAGTTTTGGTCACCATGATGTAAAAAAGATGTTGAGACTCTAGAAAGAGTACAGAGAAGAGCAACAAAGATGATTAGGGGACTGAAGGCTAAAACATATAAGAAACGGTTGCTGGAATTGGTATGTCTAGTTTAATGAAGAGAAGGACAAGGGGTGACATGATTCCAATATCTCAGGGGTTGCCACAAAGAAGAGGGAGTCAAGCTATTCTCCAAAGCACCTGAAGGCAGGACAAGCAGCAATGGATGGTAACTAATCAAGGAGAGAAGTAACCTAAAACTAAGGAGAAATTTCCTGACAATTAGAACAATTAACCAGTGGAACAACCTGCCTCCAGAAGTTGTGAATGCTCCAACACTGGAAGTTTTTAAGAAGAGACTGGACAACCATTTGTCTGAAATGTTATAGGGTTTCCTGCCTGAGCAGGGGGTTGGACTCGATGACCTCAAGGTCCCTTCAAACTCCATTGTCCACCAGATGGATCTGTAGCTGGCTGACAAACCATACTCAATGAGTAGTCCTCAATGGCACTACAGAAGTAAGCAGTGGGGTACTACAAGGTTCCGTCTTAGGCCCAGTACTCTTCAATATCTTCATAAATGATTTAGATGATGAAATTGAAGGGGAACTCATGAAATTTGCAGATGACACCAAACTGACAGGAATAGCAAACACCCCAGAAGACAAACTCAGGATCAGATCTAAACAAACTTGAACAATGGGCCCTGTCTAACAAAATGATTTTCAATATGGAGAAAATCAAAGTCTTACATTTAGGTAGGAAAAATCAAAGGTATAAGTACAGATTAGGCAAGACCTGGCTTAAAAACAGTAACTGTGAGAGGGACCTTGGAGTCCTAATGGACGATCACTTGACTATGAGCCAGCAGTGTGCAGCTGCAACCAAAAAAGCTAATACAATCCTGGGTTGTATAAACAGAGGCATAGAATCAAGATCATTTGAAGTATTAGTAGTGCTTTATAAAACCCTAGTAAGACAACATTTGGAATACTGCAGCCAATTTTGGTCACCATATCACAAAAAAGATGTTGAGAGTTTGGAAAAAATCTGAGAAAAGCAACTAAGATGATCAAAGACCTGGAGACTAAAACATATGAAGAACAGCTGCAGGACTTGGGTTTGGCTAGTCTAAAGAAAAGAAGAAATAGGGGAGACATGATAGCAGTATTCCAGTATCTGAGGGGCTGCCACAAGGAAGAGGGGGCCACATTGTTCACCAGAGCACCAGAGGGAAGGACGAGAAACAATGGTTGGAAACTGATCGAAGAGAGAAGCAACCTGGAATTAAGGAAAAATTTCCTGACAATGAGGACAATTAACCAGTGGAATAGCTTGCCTCCAGAAATCGTGGGTGCTCTATCACTGGAGATTTTTAAGAAGAGACTAGACAATCACCTGTCTGAGATGGTATAGGGGCTTCTCCTTGAGCAGGGGGCTGGACTAGAAGACCTCCAAGGTCCCCTATAGCTCTATTCTATTCTCGATTCTCTACTCTTTTCCATAGCATTTTCCTTTTCTTTCAGTACCCAATTTTGCCTCTTCTCTGCTCCTTTCCCTTTTTACTTCTCTTTTCTTGTTTTTTTTGTATTTAATATTTTTTTAAAAATCAATAAAGTTATATAAAAGAAAAGAACATGGATGCATGGGATCTGCTGGATCCAAATATCTCTCCTTTCCCTCTAGAGTACAAAGAAGTATACACTAACATATACAGTTTTCCACTGATTTTAATGGCTGGGCAAACATGAAAGATACTAAAGTAAGAAAAATAATTTTCTTCTGTATCTTCTAATCTGTAACTTCATATTTCTTTGGATAAAGTAGTACTTCCAATCTCTTTGTCTTCAAAAGAAGAATCCCTCTCGCTTTTAAATAGTGCCATGGGAAAAAAATCCAGTGATCATTCATTTAGATGGAAGAGAATTTGCTTTAGAAATTTCTGTCAAAGTAGAAGAGAATTTTGGAGCAATCCTCATGAATGGAACATGGTTTATGTCTGTAGACTTGGGGTTTATGATCCAATAGAGACAGGAGGCCTTATAAATTTGAGAAATAAATAAGTCATTAAAATTCTTTAGTTAAGAAGTAGCCAAAAGATTTGTGTGGATCTCCCAACTTCTGTTTTTATAGTTGTATCTTCAGTGCTTTCTGAATTTTGACATTAGCATTCAATCCCAATGAAAGGGATTCAATGTATTGATGTATTATTTCCATTGTGTTCTTTTGTCATTGTTAATTTTATCGTTCTATTATTTTACCTCTGTTTTGTTTACACCGCTTTCACTTTTCTTCCTTTTTATTATTGTAAGCTATCTAGAATAGACCCATGGCGACATAGGTAGCAAATAAATAAAATAAAGGGAGTGATGTAATGGCATGTGCGGAAGACCTTGGGAGATGGGGCGAAGAGATGCTGCTTAGAGAAGAGTCAGATAAGAGGCAGCGTAAACTATATCTGGATAGTGGGTGGGGCAAGAGGCTCAGAAGGAGTGCTCCCTAGTTTCTATAGCTGTAAAGGAGACAACGGGAAAACTGTACTTTCATACTTGCAAGGTTCTGTTAATATAGCATTATAATACAGTAGAATTAGCTTATGTGGTTGTGCTTCCTGTCTGTCTGACAACCAATACCAGCAGCAACACTCTTGTGGCGCCAACAATAAAGTAAACTTGTAAACTCCAAGAATATAAAATTGCGTAAAAAAAATGCTCAAGTACATTTGAACATAAATATTTGTAACAGCATTTTGAAACAGCCTGTGTGCATTTTTAAAAGTCTTACATTGGCTACTTCCTAGCATTTCTTTGCTAGATCAGCAATTTCAGATTTCACTTCTTTATGATCCTTTAGATTGATAGGAACATGCAATTTGTTTACTTTCAATTTATCAGTAAGGTCTGGAACTTCATTTCTTGCCTCAGTTCCTCCAACCCTCTCCCCCAAAATATCAGCACTGGCACAAATACCTGGTTTATTTCTGCAAGGGAAAGAGATACACAAACAATCCATTTAGATGTCTGGAAATACTTACAGAATTAATGATAATTTGGGACAAAAAATGGCAGGCAACAATTTCTTCATTTCTTCTCTGCACAGCTTGCATAAAATCTGTTTCTTACTCATTGTCCTTATCTCTGCACAGAGAATTAGATAAGTGCCTTTCCATTTCGACAGTTGCTTGATTTTGAGCTTATTTGTTTATTTCAGTTTACAGCCTCCGAATACTGAAAAGCTCAAAATGAGCCTTTTTCCTTTATTTTTTTTTAAAATTGCTCTCGTTCACACACTCAGATACAGGCAATATGCTCCCATCAAACATATGCATAGGAATGTGGTGACATTCAAAATGTAGTACAGAAAATAGATGTGAAAGTAGAAAATCAATTCCATTCCATCATTCTTATTTAAGGAAGTTTTTACTTCTTTCTGCCCAAATAGGAAGGAGAATAATTGCAGGTCATGTGGGATGTTTGTAGTCATTTATTTGTTTGTTTTGCATCTTGGAGGGGGACAAAGAAGCTCTGTAGTTCTGGGTCAGATCATTGATCTGTTTAGCCTAGCATTATTAACTAGAACATAGAACATCATCAGAGTTGGAAGGGACCTTGGAGATCTTCTAGTCCAACCCCCTGCTCAAGCAGGAGACCCTATACCATTCCAGACAAGTGGCTGTCCAGTCTCTTCTTAAAAGCCTTTGGAAAATAAGTTGACCTCCTCATCTTTGTGGCAGCCCCCTAATCATCTTTGTTGCTCTTTTCTGCACTCTTTCCAGGGTCTCATCATATTTTATTATATTGTAGTGACCAAAACTGGATGCAGTATTCCAAGTGTGGTCTTACCAAGGCCTTAAAAAGTGATACCAACAGTTCACTTGATCCTGATTATATCCCTCTGTTAATGCAGCCTAGGACTGTGTTGTTGTTTTTTGGCAGCTACAGCATCTTTCCAGAGTTTTGAGCAAGAGATTAAAAATGGGATGGTCTGGAAGCAAAACAAAAAATAAAAGAAAAAGAAACAAACAAAAAAACAAAAAAACCCCACCCATCTTTTACCTAGTTAAAGCCCTCCCTAGTAGATGTTTCAAAATAGGATATAATGAATTAGGATTATGAATAAAACCACAAAATCTAGATATTTGATCTATGATAGTGTTTTATAACATTTTCTTTATGACCTATATTATTTCAAGTGACCTGTAGAATTTTATATTCAATCTATGTCCCATTGAGTCTTTATTTTAGAGATATTTCTTTACCTAAATAGAGTAAAAGAATGACCACAGGCGAGAAAAAAAAAACCAGTGGGAGCAGGAGCAACTTTTGACTTTCTGTGGGCTTTTCCATTGAATTTATTAGTTGGAATCTGCTAGGGAGCACTTGGAATCTCCTCTCCCCTCCCCTCTTGCTTCCCTTCCCTTCCACTCCCCTCCCCAGCAGGGTAGCAGCAGCAGTTGGAAACACTGAAGCAACCACAATTTCCCCAAATTCCATTTGTTCAGGAGTCAGGGGATCCTGGATTTTGAGCTTATTCTGTAAGTTGACCCATTTGAGGTAACAATGTAAAATTTGCACCATTTCATTCAGTTAAGGGTCATGACAATGAGAGTTTTAATAGTATATAGTCTAGACAACCAATGGCCCATTGAGATCTTGTTTCAGAGATAAACAAATGACCACAGGTGACTAGAAAAGCATTGGGAGCCGGAGTGACTTCTAACCTCCTACCAGCTTCCCCATTAACTTTCCTTTTAGGATGTTCACAGGAAGCATCAGAAATGACAGTCATGGGACCATGGCTGGCTGTGGCAGTGTGGCACCATGACAGCACCAAAGCAGCCATAACTTTATCAAATTTCAATCCCACAGGATTCATGAATGGACATGGACACTTTCTGTAAGTTAGCCCATCTGTTGTCCTGTAATGCATCATTTCACCGAACTGAAGGTTAGAAGCAATCTAGCAGACAGAAGAGTTTTAGTAATATGTAGATGGATTTCCTGTTTACAACACATGCAAATAAGCAAGTAGGCAGTCTTTGTTTTCCTTTATAGATGAAAGTGTTAATGTTACTATAATTAATAGATAAATTATTTATGTATTAATTATAACAGTTATTTATAATTAATAATCATGTTGTCAAAGTAATGAGGCCTACGGAACACTTATGGAAAGTAACAGTTTGCAAAAAAAGGAAAGAAAAAGGAAATAGTGAAACAAGATGGAACAGTGTTAAGCACTCCTTTGCCATAATTTGTGGAGGTGTAGAAGACAGCATTCCCCCCGACCCCCCAAGAGTTATTATGTTTAAATCAGAAATATTCTGAAGATTGGCAGTGATTTGCATTTTGCAATATTTTAAAATCAGGTTTTTAGCCACCCTTGGGTAGGACTATAAGTTATCAATCACTGCAGTGATTGAATTTGTTTTCCCATTGTACAAATGCCAGACTATCACGTCCATCTGATTGTTGGACCTCATACTAAATTTCACTTTTCTGCCTCAGTTCTTCTTTCATCTACTGCAATTCTGAGTTCAGATATATATCTGAAGAGATCAGAACATTTATAATCAGTTGGCAGTTTAATGAATACAACCAAAATCTGTGTCCCTTGAGGAGCTCAGCATTATTAAATATCTTGATAAGAGGAAGAATTCATTGACTAAATGCAGCATATTAGGAACTGAAGATGTTTTATTAGACCAAGTCAATAAAGCATCATCAATATATAATTTTACTTTATATTCTCTTCCTTTAATCTTCATGCTGATTGTATTAAACTAAATTTAATTGTCAGAGTTAAAGCTTTAAGTCCTATATTAAACAATAAAAAAAGATGGGCTACTACAGATAAATATGTAACTTGGCCATTCTAATTAGCTTTGAATGTACAATATATGTTATTTAGAATCAGCCACAGTAAAATAAGCCATCTAGTCAAAAAAC
>NW_015391645.1:11498-13845 GCF_001527695.2 Protobothrops mucrosquamatus | reverse complement strand
ATTTTGTCTGAAGATAATAGATCAGCCATTGGAGTTGTATCAAAAACTTGGAATAAACAAATACCTGGTTTTCAAAAACAACATTTGCTATGAAACAACATTAATCTCTGAAACAAAGCTTTCTAGTAAGCTAGATGTAGGTCACATGCAAATGATTTCTATTGCCTTAAGACAAAAGACAAAATTATTCTCTTCAAAATGGATGCTGACAAGTGTGGGCTTCTTGAGAAGAAGATATCTAGAAGATTGTCAAAGGACTATACCCAAGGAGCTGAATGATACCATTAATAAAGAAATAATATAACATATTATAGATTTGTAGCTGCATATAAATCTCTAATATAAAGTGCTACCAGAGAGAGGGTTGGATATCTTCAAGGTAGAAACTACTGGCAGGAGCTATAATGTGGCTAAGAGAAGTAGAAAGAAATATGAAAATTAAGAAAAGGACTTTGGCTAGAATTTAATCTGAAACACAGAGCAAATCAATCAAGACTTCCAGCAAAGTAGAGCATTGCCCTCTTGGGAAACCAGGAACACAAATAGTCCATTAACTGTAAATCCATAATAAAAATGAGATGGGAGTCTGATGTGGAGAAGCCCACAGAACAGGCTCAAAGTATTATTCCAATATTCCAAACTGTTGGGAAACTTGATAAACTTGTAACCTCCCCCTCCATAGCCTTGTTTGTGTCTGACATAAACTTCTGAGAAATGACCTAAACTCTGGTAGATAAGACAAAAAAGACAGCAGATTTTCAAGGAACTGACCATTAGTTTTAGGGGCAAGGATGGGGAAAATCTGAAGAATATAGAGTGGTCAGCACTGGTGAAGGATAGGGCATAGAACAGAGAGGCTTAAATCCTTGTGTGTGAGGTGTAACAATTGTACAGCCATAGATGGTAATAAACACCAATATCTATTCTGTTTGAAGAGTTTGTGTTGATTTGGATGCTACTACATCATTTTAAGATGAGATGTCATTTTTAAGAGTCACAAGGTAGTCCTTGAACAGGTCTGGCATCCAAATAGTACCTCATTCAAGGGTTCTTCCTGTTTCTACCATACTGTATGATCTGATCCTCAAGGCAAGAATAAATGGATGCATAAAAGAAATCTCAGTGGATCTTTATAAGGACAGCAGTTCAAAATTTCCCCTAATGAAATGCATTGACTACTTCTATGGCCAAAAATCCACACAAATTGTTTGTTTGCAAGTTGTACTGAAAAAGAATATTATTTTCTGAACATGGCATAGGAAAAATAGGCCATGTAACAAAAATAATAGCAGGAAATTTGTGCAAAAAGCTGTTTCTAAGGAATGTATATTTAAAACCATTCACATTGTGAACAAAATCTCCATAGATAGGGAAAATAATGAATAAAATTGTGACAGAGATTATATGAGTCTTTCTAAAGAGGTTTGCAGAAAAGAATGACATATTGTCCTAAGTTTTAAAGAAAACAATAAAGAGGGCTGGTTTTATACCAATCTGCCAGAAGCACTGATATTGTTACCTAGTTGGGTAATGAAATGTCTGCAAATGTCTATGAGAAGGACCTTGGAGTCCTAGTGGATGATCACTTGACTATGAGCCAGCAGTGTGCAGCAGCAGCCAAAAAAGCTAATACAATCCTGGGTTGTATAAACAGAGGCATAGAATCAAGAACATGCAAAGTATTAGTACCACTTTATAAAACCACACCTGGAATACTGCAGCCAATTCTGGTCACCATATCATAAAAAAGATGTTGAGAGTTTGGAGAAAATTCAGAGAAGAACAACTAAGATGATCAAAGGCTTGGAGACTAAAACATACAAAGAACGACTGCAGGACTTGGGTTTGGCTAGTCTAAAGAAAAGAAGAAACAGAGGAGACATGATAGCAGTATTCCAGTATCTGAAGAGCTGCCACAAAGAAGAGGGGGTCATGTTATTCTCCAATGCACCAGAGGGCAGGACAAGAAACAATGGTTGGAAACTGATCAAAGAGAGAAGCAACCTGGAATTAAGGAAAAATTTCCTGACAGTGAGGACAATTAACCAGTGGAACAGCTTGCCTCCAGAAATCGTGGGTGCTCCATCACTGGAGATTTTTAAGAACAGACAGTCACTTGTCTGAGATGGCATAGGTTCTCCTGCTTGAGCAGGGGGCTGGACTAGACGACCTCCAAGGTCCCTTCCAGTTCTATTCTATTCTATTCTATTCTATTCTATTCTATTCTATTCTATTCTATTCTATTCTATTCTATTCTATTCTATTATTATCAAACAACCAAGCTCAGAGAGTACTAAGGATTCCACTGCTGATTTAGGGGTGTCTGTCTGTCTGTCTGTCTGACTGA
>NW_015391645.1:5873-10970 GCF_001527695.2 Protobothrops mucrosquamatus | reverse complement strand
TCTCTCTCTCTCTCTCTCTCTCTCTCTCTCTCTCTCTCTCTCTCTCTCTCTCTCTCTCTCTCTCTCTCTCTCTCTCTGTGTGTGTGTGTGTGTGTGTGTGTGTAAAAGTCATAATAGTGACTGCAATTGTGTAATTGAAGTCATAATTGAGGACTGCAGTTATGTAATTGAACTGATATCCCTCTTTTATGTGTAGTGAGCATGTGTCCAGAGGCAGTGTGCCTAAGGCACATTCTAAAGGATAAAACTGCAATTGTGCAGTTATGGCTACCATTTTCATTTTCTTGACTTCCCTTGCAGATGCCCTTGATTGCTATGAATTTCCTATTCAAGATGTTTAATTAAAGTCTCAAAGTTTTGAATAATTTTAACACTGTAGGATATTTTCACACATTTGTTCTTCAGCTATAGATTACAATTCATGTATGATGTATCACATTTGTTTTTTTGGTTTCCCTTCCAGGTTTTGATGGTGGAGACGGGAAAAGGAATTGAGGTGCACTATACAATCCCAGCAGCTGAACAGCCTTGGTTTATTTGGACGTAAAACAGAGTCAACCCTGGTTAATATTTGGATGAGAAACCTCAATGGAACATCAGAACTGTAGACTGCATGGGAAGCTGAAAAAAAATATCCAGCAAAAGATTAATAGGGAAAATAATTTTGGTATAGTACTGCTGTAAGAAAATGGCTATGTGACTACAACCATATTTTAAATATGGTGCTGCAGAAATTGAATAAACCTTGAAGATTATTTTACCTTGTTATCACCCATACTGTCTGTTTTATACAACTGAAACCTCTTACGAAGCTAAAATATTGGTGGCTTTGCATTTGATAGATTTTTCTTCTTCTAGTTCTCCTAAGATCAGCTGAGCTAGCAGTGCATCTTATTTCTAACAGTGCTGTTTCAGCTTATTTTTATTCCTCCTTTATAATACCCAAAATATTATCTGGCATGACCTCAAATAGGCAGGGAAGAACGACCATCTTCTTGCAAGTTCAATCTCCTTGGGAAAGCCATCTGATGGCCCAGCATGACTCCTCTAGGAAATCCATTGCCCAGGCTGTTCTTGTGGGAACTGGGAGGGAATGCTGTTGTATGAAGCAAATAAATGATTTGCTGCTCAGGGGGTGAGATATCAAAATCATGACAGTGCTTGGAAGGCTAGTGAATGAGGTCACTGCAATTGAGCAAGGACCCAGCTCAGCTTTCCTTCTGCGCAGCTGTTGAGCAGTGTCTCAGCCAAGCTGCAGAAGAGGGATGAAATCCAAAGAACTGCCACATGTGGTTCTTCTGCTCCTTGCAAGTTTGTACACGTTTCTTTTTTTGGTGTGTGCAGGGGATGATGTGCTCTGCAGGGGGATGGTGGCTCCTGTTAGATTCTCCCATTCCCGTAATAATTCAGCAGCTTTTGACAATCAAAAGATGAGTCATCTGGACTTCCGGTTTGCCATTATGGCTGCTGCAGATGCTGAAAGGCGAGCTTTGTCTTCCACGTTCGGTTTCACTCTGCTGGAGGACCCTGGAAAGGGTCGAAAGTCACCCTGTAGGGGCGATGAGCAAGGAGGGGACACCCGCTTGATCGTGGGAGGGCAGCAGCCCTTCCACTCGATCCGGGGCAGCCCTCCAAACTGGTGGAGGAAAGACCAGCCATAGTAATATGGCCCATCACTAGGCTGCAGACAGCGGAAGTCAAACTTACCACCAAGCACTTCAAAAGCAACGCAGATGAAACTGGGTGAGATCTGATCTTCTCTTTACCCTAAGTACTTTCTTTTCCTGTAAAAGCTGCCCGAAGTATCTTTCCCCCTGTGAGGAGAGAGGGAAGGGAAATTCTATCCCACCCTCTAAGAATAGCAGCGACTGACTACTCATGGGAATTAAAGCACTAAAAGAACAATTTTAATCTAATTGGATTTATATGTTCCTGAAACTTGAGGACCAAATCTTTTCCTATTTTTATTGGAGACATTTGCTTTTATCTACAAAAAAGAAATAAAATTGGAAAAAGGATTATAAAAATTTTGGACTTAAAAAACCTTAAACGGCATTGGTGACTTCTTGTGGTGAATTTGGTATTATAACTTGTTATTTACTAAAAGAGACTTGGCTCGAAGCCTTAGATAAGAGTCTTCTGGCCTTGAAAACACCTGTGAGAAACTCAGCTGTAAGAGAACAGCTGGGCAGCATAACCGGTCTACTTGAACTGTGAATGTAAACCTTTACTGACTTTCAGAGTTATATGTGGGGTATTGCCTTCCTATCTCTTTATTTGAGGAATATTGGTTACTATATGAGATCTTGGACTATAAAATCTTGCTTGACAAACAATTTTTACTATAAAGACTATTTATAAACATGTGAAACAGATGGATGAAGACCAGGAAAAGATCCTTTCCATGTTGAAAGCAATACATGAAACCATTCTTTCAGCTTGTGATAAAATAAGACCTAACATAAAATATCAAAACGCAGCTTAGATACACAAACCCAAACTTTGACTACAAACAAAGAACTAACAACGCAGAAGATAACAGAAGAAGTGGAACAATCAAATATTAAGACAGAGGACTCAATTGATCAACAAATACAGTTAATGGAAAATCCCAAAAAGGGAGTGATAACACAGAAAATGGAAAATACTTTCTATATAAATCAGAAGAAATTTGAGAAAGAAGAACATATTGAATGGAAGATAAACATATCAGAGCAATCATTGAAAATTGGAATAATAGGGAGACAACTTAATGAATACAAATGGGCTAGTTCTTCCAAAAAATGTCAATTAAATGGTCTCCTTTATTTCAAATAAATAGAGGGAGGTCTAGTTGACGATCTAAAAGCACTGAAATGGAAGCCTACTTGGCAAAGGAAGAAAGCTGGAATAAGTCTGGAGAAAATTGGGTTTTTTATTTATTAGAGGGGATTTCATATTATTAATTAGAGGGTTAAAGGGAGAAGTTGAGATAAGGGGAATTCTGGTCATTAGATTTAAAATATTTGGAAATTAGTTGAAAATAAGGATTTTATCTGTTTAATATTTAAAATCCAACTCAGCAGTTGCTCATGTTCTATTCTATAACTAGCTCTTCTGTATGCAGAGAATTGGCTAGTGTGCAGGCCAATAATGGAAGGAATTAATGATGGGGGAAGTCATCATCATCATCATTATAGTTCAGTTCAATCACTGCAGTGAAGCAGGGCAGGCTTTGCACAATTCAACCATGTGTTTCATTAAAAGAGGTCCATGAATAGGCTACTCACTTGGAATTTAATGTGGGCAGGCAGAATGGCAGCCTCTACAAGTTTGGCACTGACAATAGAAAGTTGCCTCTGTTGTAGAGAGGGAAGTTAGATTAAAATTTGCTCAGCTGGTGGGAGTAGGATAAGGTAGCGCATCTGCCTTTGCTCTTCTTGATTTCTTAATAGCCTTCAATATCACAAACATGATATCCCCGATTGGCTCTCTGGACTGGGAGTGAGGCAGGATTGAATTTGGTTTCTGTGGAGCCAATACCAGTTGTCTTAATTGGCAATGAAAGGTCCCACCCTCTACCCAGTGGTGGGATTCAGCTGGTTCGCACCAGTTCGGTAGAACTGGTAGCTAAATTTTTGTTGCCCAGGCCCAGAATAGACTTCCAGAAGTGGCATCCACGTAGAGAACCGGTTGTTCACATATTTGAATCCCACCACTATCTCTACCCTTATTATGTGGGGTTCAGCAAGGTTCAGTACTGTCTCTACTCCTATTTAACACTTACATGAAGCCGCTGGGTGAGATCATCTGTTGCCATGGGGATTGCCCTAGNTCCCGCCCTTCTCCTTACGGACTCAGGGCGGCTGACAGCCTTGTAAAACAGATACAACAATAAAAATACCCAGTTTAAAACCCAATTAAAAAGAAATATTTACTGTGGCCTATGTCAATTAAAATTACTCTTAAAACCCCACTAAAAATTCCCCTAGGCCAATCCCGCTTGTTGGAAGAGCCATGTCTTAAGGGCGCGGCGGAAGGAGGGGAGATCCGGGATCACCCGGATCTCTGGGGGTAGTTCGTTCCAGAGGGTGGGAGCTCCCACCGAGAAGGGCCTCCCCCTGGGGGTCGCCAGCCGGCACTGTCTGGCTGACGGCACCCTGAGGAGACCCACTCTGTGGGAGCATACTGGCCGATGGGAGGTAATCTGCGGCAGAAGGCAGTCTCGGAGATATCCAGGTCCGATGCCATGGAGCACTTTGAAGATGATGACCAGCACCTTGAAGCGCACCCGGAAGGCCACCGGCAACCAGTGCAGCTCGCGCAGCAGCGGTGTTACATGGGAACATAACATGGGTGGGGAAAAAGGAAGCTTAAATTCAAAGAATGGAAGACAGTGAATGTATTTTTCTGAAAGGACATTAGTAAACCATTGGAACATAACATTTTTCTGAAAGGACATTAGTAAACAAAATTTCTCTTGCTAGTAACTAGGAACATTAACTTGATGGTGCAGACTTTTTCTGTTCCTTAAACATGGCTCATGGATGGAAAATGTACTTTAGTGGAAGACTTAGACCAACACTGTCAAGTGGGTGGTATAGAGAAAGAGATACTTCTGAAGCAGTTATGGATCCAAAATGTATGATAGCAATAGCAATAGCACTTAGACTTATATACCACTTCACAATGCTTCACAGCCCTCTCTAAGCAGTTTACAGAGTCAGCATATTGCCTCCAACAATCAAGATCCTCATTTTACTGACATTGGAAGGATGAAAGGCTGAGTCAACCTTGAGCCAGTGGGAATCGAACTGCCAAAGTGCTGGCACTTGGCAGTCAGCAGAATTAGGCTGCAGTTCTACATTCTAACCACTACGCTACCACGGCTAGTATGTCAAAAGGAATGTGTTTTTTTAATTTTGTCTGAAGATAATAGATCAGCCATTGGAGTTGTATCAAAAACTTGGAATAAACAAATACCTGGTTTTCAAAAACAACATTTGCTATGAAACAACATTAATCTCTGAAACAAAGCTTTCTAGTAAGCTAGATGTAGGTCACATGCAAATGATTTCTATTGCCTTAAGACAAAAGACAAAATTATTCTCTTCAAAA
>NW_015391645.1:0-3798 GCF_001527695.2 Protobothrops mucrosquamatus | reverse complement strand
TCTCTCTCTCTCTCTCTCTCTCTCTCTCTCTCTCTCTCTCTCTCTCTCTCTCTCTCTCTCTCTCTCTCTCTCTCTCTCTGTGTGTGTGTGTGTGTGTGTGTGTGTAAAAGTCATAATAGTGACTGCAATTGTGTAATTGAAGTCATAATCGAGGACTGCATTTATGTAATTGAACTGATATCCCTCTTTTATGTGTAGTGAGCATGTGTCCAGGGGCAGTGTGCCTAAGGCACATTCTAAAGGATAAAACTGCAATTGTGCAGTTATGGCTACCATTTTCATTTTCTTGACTTCCCTTGCAGATGCCCTTGATTGCTATGAATTTCCTATTCAAGATGTTTAATTAAAGTCTCAAAGTTTTGAATAATTTTAACACTGTAGGATATTTTCACACATTTGTTCTTCAGCTATAGATTACAATTCATGTATGATGTATCACATTTGTTTTTTTGGTTTCCCTTCCAGGTTTTGATGGTGGAGACGGGAAAAGGAATTGAGGTGCACTATATAATCCCAGCAGCTGAACAGCCTTGTTTTATTTGGACGTAAAACAGAGTCAACCCTGGTCAATATTTGGATGAGAAACCTCAATGGAACATCAGAACTGTAGACTGCATGGGAAGCTGAAAAAAATATCCAGCAAAAGATTAATAGGGAAAATAATTTTGGTATAGTACTGCTGTAAGAAAATGGCTATGTGACTACAACCATATTTTAAATATGGTGCTGCAGAAATTGAATAAACCTTGAAGATTATTTTACCTTGTTATCACCCATACTGTCTGTTTTATACAACTGAAACCTCTTACGAAGCTAAAATATTGGTGGCTTTGCATTTGATAGATTTTTCTTCTTCTAGTTCTCCTAAGATCAGCTGAGCTAGCAGTGCATCTTATTTCTAACAGTGCTGCTTCAGCTTATTTTTATTCCTCCTTTATGATACCCAAAATATTATCTGGCATGACCTCAAATAGGCAGGGAAGAACGACCATCTTCTTGCAAGTTCAATCTCCTTGGGAAAGCCATCTGATGGCCCAGCATGACTCCTCTAGGAGATCCATTGCCCAGGCTGTTCTTGTGGGAACTGGGAGGGAATGCTGTTGTATGAAGCAAAGAAATGATTTGCTGCTCAGGGGGTGAGATATCAAAATCATGACACCGCTTGGAAGGCTAGTGAATGAGGTCACTGCAGTTGAGCAAGGACCCAGCTCAGCTTTCCTTCTGCGTGGCTGTTGAGCAGTGTCTCAGCCAAGCTGCAGAAGAGGGATGAAATCCAAAGAACTGCCACATGTGGTTCTTCTGCTCTTTGCAAGTTTGTACACGTTTCTTTTTTTTGGTGTGTGCAGGGGATGATGTGCTCTACAGGGGGATGGTGGCTCCTGTTAGATTCTCCCGTTCCCGTAATAATTCAGCAGCTTTTGACAATCAAAAGATGAGTCCTCTGGACTTCCGGTTTGCCATTGTGGCTGCTGCAGATGCTGGAAGGCGAGCTTTGTCTTCCACGTTTGGTTTCACTCCGCTGGAGGAATCTGGAAAGGGTCGAAAGTCACCCTGTAGGGGCGATGAGCAAGGAGGGGACACCTGCTTGATCGTGGGAGGGCAGCAGCACTTCCACTCGATCCGGGGCAGCCCTCCAAACTGGTGGAGGAAAGATCAGCCATAGTAATATGGCCCGTCACTAGGCTGCAGACAGCCGAAGTCAAACTTACCACCAAGCACTTCAAAAGCAACGCAGATGAAACTGGGTGAGATCTGATCTTCTCTTTACTCTAAGTACTTTCTTTTCCTGTAAAAGCTGCCCGAAGTATCTTTCCCCCTGTGAGGAGAGAGGGAAGGGAATTTCTATCCCACCCTCTAAGAATAGCAGCGACTGACTACCCATGGGAATTAAAGCACTAAAAGAACAATTTTAATCTAATTGGATTTATATGTTCCTGAAACTTGAGGACCAAATCTTTTCCTATTTTTATTGGAGACGTTTGCTTTTATCTACAAAAAAGAAATAAAATTGGAAAAAGGATTATAAAAATTTTGGACTTAAAAAACCTTAAACGGCATTGGTGACTTCTTGTGGTGAATTTGGTATTATAACTTGTTATTTACTAAAAGAGACTTGGCTCGAAGCCCAGACCTTAGATAAGAGTCTTCTGGCCTTGAAAACACCTGTGAGAAACTCAGCTGTAAGAGAACAGCTGGGCGGCATAACCAGTCTACTTGAACTGTGAATGTAAACCTTTACTGACTTTCAGAGTTATATGTGGGGTATTGCCTTCCTATCTCTTTATTTGAGGAATATTGGTTACTATATGAGATCTTGGACTATAAAATCTTGCTTGACAAACAATTTTTACTATAAAGACTATTTATAAACACGTGAAACAGATGGATGAAGACCAGGAAAAGATCATTTCCATGTTGAAAGCAATACATGAAACCATTCTTTCAGCTTGTGATAAAATAAGACCTAACATAAAATATCAAAACGCAGCTTAGATACACAAACCCGAACTTTGACTACAAACAAAGAACTAACAATGCAGAAGATAACAGAAGAAGTGGAACAATCAAATATTAAGACAGAGGACTCAATTGACCAACAAATACAGTTAATGGAAAATCCAAAAAAGGGAGTGATAACACAGAAAATGGAAAATACTTTCTATATAAATCAGAAGAAATTTGAGAAAGAAGAACAGATTGAATGGAAGATAAACATATCAGAGCAATCATTGAAAATTGGAATAATAGGGAGACAACTTAATGAATACAAATGGGCTAGTTCTTCCAAAAATGTCAATTAAATGGTCTCCTTTATTTCAAATAAATCGAGGGAGGTCTAGTTGATGATGTAAAAGCACTGAAATGGAAGCCTACTTGGCAAAGGAAGAAAGCTGGAATAAGTCTGGAGAAAATTGGGTTTTTTATTTATTAGAGGGGATTTCATATTATTAATTAGAGGGTTAAAGGGAGAAGTTGAGATAAGGGGAATTCTGGTCATTAGATTTAAAATATTTGGAAATTAGTTGAAAATAAGGATTTTATCTGTTTAATATTTAAAATCCAACTCAGCAGTTGCTCATATTCTATTCTATAACTAGCTCTTCTGTACGCAGAGAAATGGAAGGAATTAATGATGGGGGAAGTCATCATCATCATCATTATAGTTCAGTTCAATCACTGCAGTGAAGCAGGGCAGGCTTTGCACAATTCAACCATGTGTTTCATTAAAAGAGGTCCATGAATAGGCTACTCACTTGGAATTTAATGTGGGCAGGAAGAATGGCAGCCTCTACAAGTTTGGCACTGACAATAGAAAGTTGCCTCTGTTGTAGAGAGGAAAGTTAGATTAAAATTTGCTCAGCTGGTGGGAGTAGGATAAGGTAGCGCATGTGCCTTTGCTCTTCTTGATTTCTTAATAGCCTTCAATATCACAAACATGATATCCCCGATTGGCTCTCTGGACTGGGAGTGAGGCAGGATTGAATTTGGTTTCTGTGGAGCCAATACCAGTTGTCTTAATTGGCAATGAAAGGTCCCACCCTCTACCCAGTGGTGGGATTCAGCTGGTTCGCACCAGTTCGGTAGAACTGGTAGCTAATTTTTTGTTGCCCAGGCCCAGAATAGACTTCCAGAAGTGGCATCCACGTAGAGAACCGGTTGTTCACATATTTGAATCCCACCACTATCTCTACCCTTATTATGTGGGGTTCAGCAAGGTTCAGTACTGTCTCTACTCCTATTTAACACTTACATGAAGCCGCTGGGTGAGATCATCTGTTGCCATGGGGATTGCCCTAG
>NW_015391644.1:21293-23852 GCF_001527695.2 Protobothrops mucrosquamatus | reverse complement strand
GAGGTCTCTAGACCTTAAGCACACTAAACTTGTTCCCTCTTTTTTGCAGCCACTGTAATTCTCAATGAACTGAATTGGACAGAAGCCTTAGAGGATGTGTTTGTGGAAAACAGAAAAGAAGACTCGTCTCTGCTGTGGCAAGTCTTTGGCAGTGCTACAGGGGTAACCCGCTTCTATCCAGGTTTGTGCCATTCTCAATGAACAGAGTGAAAATATAATTTGAACAGTGGCGTTGCATTTAAACATTTGGGATTTGAGGACAGAGCTTTTACAGTAGGAGTAGAAGCACAGTCATGGCTTTCACATTAGAAGAAGTAAAGTGCACTACTTTCCTAATCATCCTAGGCCACTCATTGTTAGGGAAGGGCCATTGTTACTGTTCTTCCTAATAGGATAGATAAGAGCTTCTTTGCTAGATAATAATGAAGTCTCTGCCTTCTTTATTTCTCTGCCCTCCCTTTTGATTCCGGATATCAAGGTATGGCCAGCCCCACTAAGTAGATCAGACCTTGAAATCAACCCCACAGGAAGGTTAAACGTACTTTTATTGAGCCTGGCTACAGTATCAGAATCTTTCTCCTCCTTTTTCTTATACACCAGTGAATTAGAGAGGCATGTACCTGAACCATTTTCTAATATTCTCTCATTAAAAATTGCTTCTGCCCCTTTTGCCTAGCTAACAGTTCCTGCATATTTCCATCAAGGTCATCTTTTTTTATTCTCTTCACATGGTAGCAATGTCAGAGAAGGAGGTTGATTGGTCCTCTTGTGCTCTGCCAACCACCAAACATTTGAGGTAACTTATGACATCCATGGGCAACTTTTAGGGAATCAGCAAGGCTTGTGTCCTTTTATTTGCCTGCCTTTTCACAAAATATCTGGGATTTTTATACATTGGCCAACTACTATTTTAATTTCCACACTGACCTGGACTACATTAGGGATGTTACGCAAATTAAAATGCGGTGTCCGCTGGACCTACTTTAAATCTGACAGTCGGGGCATTGCCCATGGTTCTTTTGGAAGCACTTGTCATTATTGGCCAGGACCAAGGTCCATGGGGACAAAGAGGTGATGTCTATGGGGAATATCGTGGATTTGAGGAGTTGAAGGTCTAGCAGCACCCAGGAAGAAAGGAAAGGAAATCAGCCCACCACTGAAGAATCACTTCAGCCCAGGGGAGGAGGTAGCATGAGAAAGAGACCCAAAGCAACTCTGGCTTAATTTCAGTAGGTGCAGGATGATCTGGAGAAGTGCTGGAGTGGGCTTGCAAGAGCCTGGATTTTGTTGTACTAGCAGTAAAGTTCTTTGCAGAAGACCCAGTGGTTTTTGTTTCCTAACCTTGCTTGCATTTATTTAGAGAGAACTGGGACACTGAGGTTCATATTTATTTGTTTGTTTAATTAATTAATTAAACAAGTAATTTGAATGCTGGCCAATTCCTAGCAATAATAATCTATGAAGGGGAATGTGAAGCCTTTTAAAATACCATGCTAATCCTTCTGTAAGGATTACACTACAGTATCAACCTTATAAAAATGGTGAGAAATCACACCATTCATTTTCAGTATTCATCCCCTGGTTTTCAGTAGCAGAGCCTCGGGTATTCTGCTGGCCATAAAAATTTGGATTGCAAACCTATTTGAAGTTCTGAGGCTGCTGACTGCTTTCTCAGACCTACTGGCTTTGATAAAGTCATATTTTCTCTGCTTAAAAATGCTATTCTGAATTCCTGAGAAGTATGAAAAATATAAATGGCAATAAACATATCATTCATATGAATCTTCAAAGAATTCTGAGGCAAGAATAGAAAAGTTCTGTCAAAAGTCCCAAGGTCCAACTGCCAGTTAAACTGGGAAGCCCAGTAATGCCCTTCATTTGGTCACCACGATGTAAAAAAGATGTTGAGACTCTAGAAAGAGTACAGAGAAAAGCAACAAAGATGATTAGGGGACTGGAGGCCAAAGCATATAAGGAAAGGCTGCTGGAATTGGGTATGTCTAGTTTAATGAAGAGAAGGACAAGGGGGGACATGATAGCAGTGTTCCAGTATCTCAGGGGTTGCCACAAAGAAGAGGGAGTCAAGCTATTCTCCAAAGCACCTGAAGGCAGGACAAAAAACAACAGATGGAAACTAATCAAGGAGAGAAGCAACCTAGAACTAAGGAGAAATTTCCTGACAGTTAGAACAATTAACCAGTGGAACAACCTGCCTCCAGAAGTGGTGAATGCTCCAACACTGGAAGTTTTTAAGAAGAGACTGGACAGCCATTTGTCTGAAATGGTATAGGATTTCCTGCCTGAGCAGGGGATTGGACTAGATGACCTCCAAGGTCCCTTCCAACTCTATTATTATTATTATTATTATTATTATTATTATTATTATTATTACTATTACTACTACTACTACTACTACTACTACTACTACTATATACACCTTGTGATTATTTATCAAAATAGCAAAATGTGTATTTTCAAAGGAGGGAGAAACAAAAGAGATGTGTTTGGCTGAAATGTTAACTGCTTTCTTTTTTTTTTTTTTCAATATAAAATTTTATT
>NW_015391644.1:15659-19488 GCF_001527695.2 Protobothrops mucrosquamatus | reverse complement strand
TCTCGCCTACATCGTCCATATAGGACGACTCGGGAACTCAACTCCTACCCCGGGCAGCTCACCTATCCCCTTATGCCCAGGGGAAAGGTATCAAGCCGTTTGACAGCAGATGCTAGCTGTCAAACCGGCTTTTACGCAAAACAGGCGGGAGGCAGCAAACAGCTGCGACCGACGAAATCGCCTGCCACCGGAAGTCCCCGAAATGTTAACTGCTTTCTAATTCACATGTTTCAGAATAAAGAACAGTGTTTGAAGTGTGCAAAAAAACCCCAAACAAACTTCAAAAATTTCAGATTAATACGGGCTTTAGACACATTTCTTTCAGGTCCAGTACATTGTGACAATAATAAGTATTTGAATAACACAAAGTTACAGCTGCTTTTCTTCCCAGTTTCACATTTTCAAGTGTTGTTGTTGCTTAATACCACTTTTGGCAGAGAAATCTTTCCATGTCAGCTTTGCTCTCTCTCTCTTTCACTCCTCAAGTTCCCTCATATCAACACATTTGATACCTCAAAAATCATTATATTATATATATTTTACTGCTTTTTTTCATTGCAGCCTCCCCATGGAGAGCCCCCAATAAGATTGACCTGTATGATGTCCGAAGAAGGCCTTGGTAAGTAGGGGGATATAGTGGAGTGGGTAGTTACTATGCTGCATATTTGAGAAAGAATAAAACAACTTAGCACAAAATTGAGACTAATGGACCAGTTCAAAATTTAAGTGAGTTTATTTATTATTGTTATACTTTAATCTTCCTTGGAGAAAAATCAGAGGCTCTTATCTCAGTCTTCCAGGAAATACCTTTCTCTGGCATTGTACAGGTGGAGCTAAGACATGCCTAGATTTAACAATAACTCTTTTTTTTCAAATACTTAAGCAATATACAGTCTCAGGTTTTATTGAGATGAGCAACAACTGCCTCCCCTAATGGTAGTATTATAACAGAGTTTGAAACTCTATCCATACTCAGGGCACATGGACTATGTGATTTGCTATTCTATTTTCCCTCCTCAATCAGAAAATCATGAGGTGTACTGAGATACTGGAGATAGGTTTAAAGGGGAGAGAACAGAAAGAGAAAAGGTTCCTAAATGGAGCACATGCATTGCAGAAGAATTAAATTACATCAAATAAATATTAGCAAGAGCTGTAGATGACCCAAACCAGAAGAGGTTCCAGGAGCAAGCAAACTGTGATGGTTTAATATATTACTTCTCATTATAGCCCTGATCTAGATTGGGAGGAGGGCTGCTTGAGATTTTTATTGTCAGAAATGATTCAAATGTTGTTTTTTGAATGAAGCACTTTTTGGACAGTTTAAATTACAGGCATGGGGAAGATCAAACTACCTCTCCCCTACACAAATTAAGATCTTGAATTATATTAGGGCCCCATGCTTAGTTCAGATTATTTTTTTTAAAACATGCTGTAGCTTTTCTATACTTTTGAAGTAATGTAGAATTCATCTTTGTGATAATTTCTTTTAACCACAGCAATTGTATTGGAATTAAAAGTATTAGACTGAGGAAGTTAAGTTGCATTTTCTCAGCAACAATATACGGTACTGAAGTTTCATTACTAGAACGAAAGATGCAATATTCACTTCATAATAAACTACTGCTTGTGAGTCTGGATCCCCTTTCTCAAATGAATAATACATATGCATTTATTTGCCAGGCAAGCAAACAATTGTCTTAAAACAATATGTCAAACAATAATATCCATGGGAGGGAGATTTAAAAAAGGCAAGATGGAGGATGCAGTTTTGCAACACAAGTCCCAGCTCTTTTGTATGTTCTTTGATTCTGCATCACATCTACCCTCTTTTGACACCTTCCTATGAATACCAAAGTTCCAAAGAAAATAACTGAACAAAATCTCAGGGACAATTTCTCCTGTTACTTTGTCTTTGAACTGTGGAGATAGTATCTCCATCATTTCATTGTTCATGTTTCTGAATATCAGACATGCACTACAATTTTGGTTCAAGTTAGTCTCCTGTGAGTTTCACTCATTTTTTATATAATACCTAAGCATAGTTGTAAATAAAACCTGTGATATCATCAGGAGTCCTTGACCATCTTTGGATGTTACATTTAATCAGAAATCCTAACGTAATATGCCACAATGCCATGAAGTACTATGCTAGTAAGTTCAGCTCCACCTCTCCTTTAAAACCAGGTGAGCAGAGCAAGCAGGCATACCTCCATATTTTTTACAAAACCAGGTTTAAGTATGTCTAAAATTCCATGATGGTAAGACAGCTTTAAAATTGTTATATATCTTAGGTTATCTCACTTTATTAACTTACCAATACTGGACATCACATGAACTTTCCTTTTTTGATTACCTAGTTCTCTCATATAAAGGGAAAACATTGAAATGAGGATATTGTGATTTTGTAAATTATCATTTCTGATTGTACAGACTAGTAAAAGAATATTTAGTCATACTTTTGGAGATCATTATCTGAAGCAACCAAGAGATTCTGGTCAGAATATTTTTTCCATTTTATTTCTTTTGTGGGTTTGGCAAGAGAGAAGAGAAAAAATGGGAAGAACACTTAGAACAGTGATGGCGAACCTATGGCACGGGTGCCAGAGGCGGCACTCGAAGCCCTCTCTGTGGGCACACGCACCGTCTCCCCAGCCCCACCTCCTCCCACGGCCCCTTCCTCACCACCAGCCACCCCAGAGGAGAGTCGCCCCTGGGCACAGCCCATGCGAAGCAGCGCAGCCAAGGACATGGTAGCTGGGCAGCGGGGACAAGACTCCGCCCTTGCGCCCCATCACATGCAGATGATGCTGCGGGGCACAGGTGGAGGGCGTGGCCACCATGGTGCTGCTGAGCTGCCTGTGTGATCTGTGGCGGGCCGTGGAGCTGGTGGGTGGCCCAGTGGGCACGGCGGAGCGGGGATGGGGGTGGTGGTTTTGGGGCACTCGGTCTCTAAAAGGTTCGCCATCACTGACTTAGAATACTGCATCCAGTTTTGGTCACTATATTATAAAAAAGATGTAGAGACTCTGGAAAGAGTGCAGAAAAAAGCAGCAGAGATGTTTAGGTGGCTGGAGATTAAAACATATGAAGAATGGTTGCAGGAATTCGGTTTGCCTAATCTAGTGAAAAAAAGGATTGGGGTGATAGAATAGCAGTGCTCCAGTATTTGAGGGGCTGCCACAAAGAAGATGGGGGGGGGGGTCGACCAATTTCCCAATGCACCAGAAGGCAAGACAAGAAACAATTGAGGGAAACTAATCAAGGAGAAAAGCAACCTGGAATTAAGGAGAAATTTCCTAACAGTGAGAACAATTAGCCAGTGGAACGGCTTGCCTCCAGAAGTTGTAGGTGCTCTATCACTGGAGGCTTTTAAGAAGAGAATGGACAGCCACTTGTCTGGAATGGTGTAGGGTCTTCTTGTTGTGGAGGGAGCTGGTCTAGAAGACCTCCAAAGTCACTTCCAACTCTGTTATTCTGTTATTTATTACGTTATAATCTATTTCTGCAGAACATTATTGCAATGACACATGCTGGCACATATGCAGAAACACACACACACCATCTTCTACCCCAGTGTCTATAGAAAGAAAAGGCTTTGTGGCAGGAAAAATGGCAGGAAATAGATCGCACATGAGAGAAAATCTGTGTCACGTAGGGGAGCATTTCCTATAAAGAGATGCTTATAAAATGGCTGCTAGAAGGTAGCAAAAGGAATTAGAGAAGGGAGGGACTCCACAACCCTTCTGGGCCTCTCTTCAACTTTTCTGCTTCTGTAAATGCTCTCAAATATCTTGAGCTAGCAGAGCATTTGGAGTAATGAAATGTA
>NW_015391644.1:4642-11939 GCF_001527695.2 Protobothrops mucrosquamatus | reverse complement strand
CAGCAAGCGGGACTGACCTAGGGTGAATTTTAAATAGGGATAATTTTTAATGATTTTTAATAAGAGACACAGCTACAAATATTTGGTTTTAATTGGCTTTTATTGGGGAAATGTGCTATGTTGTTTTAATATGCTGTGAGCCGCCCTGAGTCCCGTGGGGAGAAGGGCAGCATATAAGTCAATGTATTAAATTAAATTATTAAATTAATATCCAGTCCAACTTCCAAGATGCCAACCTGAAATTACTTAAATATGAACAAAGAGGCTTCCAGCTATCATCATTTTGAATTAAGATAGTAAACTATATTTTTGATCATCTAAGCTCATAACACCTTCGGCTATCCAGAACCAAATGTTCAAAGTATCATGAAAGAAGCAGTTTTTTTTCTGTTTTACTCAAACTATAAATTGACCCTTACAAAAGAGAATTATAGATACAGTACGATGTGCATTTATCTTAGCATTGCAAAACTAGATTGACCATAACAATCCATGATAGGCAAAGGCCTCTCTTAAAGAGGAAGCATAAGGAAATTACTACATAAGGAAATTACAAGAAATGAATCTGTAGGGTAGGCTAAAGAGCATAGGCTGACATCCTTCTATTCAACTTTCATTCTAGGTTTATTTCTTTTTCCTAAGCTTCTTACTTTTAAGAAAATGCTTCAGACAGTGCTTTGAAAAGGCTGACACTTAAGAGCTATAAATAAATATCTTCAAACCTATACTTTCACTGTGGTCTATAATTCATATTATGCACCCATTTTTAAATGGGAAAAAAATCAAATAATTATGTGTGGGGCAACAATTCCCTAAAGATTTTGTAGAACAGACTTGGCAAGGACAGCATAATGCAATTTTCATTTTCAAGGCCTTCCTTATACAATACAATAGAGATAGTTTAAGGTATAGATTCTAGAACATAAAAAGAGTTATAACTGGTGCATTACATACAGCATGCTTTTTCCTGGGATTCAATAAATTCCTCTGGAAGGTCCACATATACAGTCTGAGTCAAGAACAGGCTCCCATGATTTCATGTTCTCTAGAAGTTGATAATAAGACTCATGCTAGGTTCCACTTAAAAGTAAATCCAGGGTCACCTCTTCCTTGGCCAGTTCAGTTTTAAAGCATATTTATTTAATGATGTGCCATTAAGTTGGTATTGATTCTTAATGACCAGACAGATGGATTTTCTGCAGAATGATCTGTCCCCAACCTGGCTCTTCATGTCTTCCATTAGAGCAGCAATCCCCAATCTTTGCAGCTTGGCAGCCCAGCTAGAGGGGGAGGGGAACTGGGCGAGGTGAGTGGTGGGCAGGCACGCACAGGTGCACTCACAGCCTTTGTGCAAGTGGCAGGCTGGCACACATGCACACAGCTCAACTTACATGAGTGGTGAGCCGGTGCATGCACACGAGTGCCCACTAGCCCATTGCTCACTCAAGTTAAGCTGCACACATGAGCTCCGGCCAACCACTCGCGTAGTCCAATTCTAAATAGGCTACGGTCCAGTAGTGGGCTGCGGCCCCGGGGTTGGGGACTTCTGCATTGGAGTATCCATTGTCTCAGTAATAGAGTCCTTCCACCATGCTGTTGGATGTCCTCTTTTTCCCCCCCTTTCATCTTTCCCAGCATTACAGCCTTTTCCAAATATCTAGGCTTTTGCATAATATGTCCAAAATATGAAATTTGAATCTGGTCATTTGTGCCTTGAAGAAGAACTCTGGGTTGATTTTTCTACGATTCATTTGCTTATTTTCTCAGCTGTTTATGGTATTCTCAGGAGTCTTCTCCCATACCAAAATTCAAAAGCATCAATACTCTTTCTATTCTGCTTCTTCATAGTCCAGCTTTTACTTCCAAGCAATATTACAGAAAAAAAACATTGCCTGCATGATTCTGCCCCTGAATATCTTTTCCAAACCCTTCATTGCTACTTTACCTGAAGCTACTCTGTGATATAGCTTTGACTGTTGGTTCCTTTACTGTTGATAGTTGGCCCTCAAGGGGTCATTGCTCGACCCAACTAGCCTGGACAATTTTTATGCAGTCTCCAACCTTTCCTTTATAGAAAAGGTTGTGGAAAGTGTGGTTGCATCGCAGCTTCACAAAAACCCTGGATGACCCCTCAGTCAGGATTCAGGCTGGATTATGGGACTGAAACCACACTGACCACTGGAGAGAGTGGAATGGTCCTTGCTCTTCTTCACCTTCTGCGTCCTTCGATACTATCAATCATGGTATCTGTCTGGACTGGCTTCAGCAGTTTGGATAGTACTGTATTGCACTGGTTCTCCTTCCTCTGGGATCAGTTCCAATTGGTGTTGAAAGATCCAGCCTACAGCCTCTACTTTGTGAGGTGCCTTAGGGTTTGGTTCTTTCTCATTTCCTATTTAACATTTACATGAAGCTTCTGGGTGGAGTCATCTGATAATTGGTGTGAGATATCATCAATGTGGTGTTGATATCCAGTTTTATATTTTCATCCTGGACCACCTGAGTGATACCATGGATATCCTGTCCCAGTGCCTAGAAGGCTGTAGGGGCCTGGACAAAGTGCAGTAGGCTTCGATTCAACCCAGGCAAGAGTGAGTGACTCTAGAGATATTTAGGCCTCTTACACAATCTGGGGGTCTTTCCGGACTCATGGCTCCTGTTAGAAGAGCAGGTGACAGCTGTAGCTGGGAGAGCCTTTGTAAACTTTGGGTTGTGTGCCAGTTGCACCCATTCCTAGACCAAGAGGCTGTGCTGACAGTCAGTCGTGACTCTTGTTTGGATTACCGCAATGTGCTCTACATAGGGCTGCCTTTGAAAAACATTCAGAGGCGTCAACCGGTGCAAAATGTGACTGCACAGGTAGTGGATGGTATTAGATATTTGACACATGTAATACCACTACTGCATGAATTACATTGGTTACTTGTGTGTTTCTGGGTGCAAGTCAAGGTGCTGATTATCAGCTTTAAAGCCTGTCATGGCTTGGAATCAGATTACCTGAGGATTGTCTTCACCCAGTGCTTTCTACCCATTTAATTTGATCTGGCAGGTTGGGCAGGCTACAGGTTCCATCAGCTAAAGAATGTCAGCTGGTCAGTGTCTTGGAGTCTAGGAGATATGCCTTCTCTGGTGTAGCCCCTGCCCTCTGGAACATTCTCCCTTCAGAGTTGAGGATAAGCCTGAGCCTCTTAATCTCTATTAAGGCCTTGAAGACCCAGCTTTCTATCTGGGTCTTTATTTCATTTTGTACTATGTTGTAACTGGCTTTAATTTTGATGATTGTTTATCACCTGGAGTCACTTTTGTTTGAGATGGGTGACTATAGAAATTGAATGAATTTTTACTTAGCTGTTGGTACATGCAAGGCATAGGTAGTATGTATTAAATGATAAGTGACGCCAACAAGATGCAGAAAACTAATTGGCAGGTGTTGATGGGTTTTCTTTCTACTGTACATTCACTTGTGGGGTTTTTTTCCTCCTCAAATATTAGCTGGCCAGATGGGCAATTATACTTTCAGCCATGCTGTGTCACCTCTTGACAAATAGGATTGAGTGGCAGTGTGCACTCTGAATGATTGGATTTTCTTTGGCAAAAAATTAATGACCGCAACATTCCAGTTAATTGTTGACAATTGCTGCATATTCATTATTAACTTTCCTCACTTGTGAATTAAAGGGATGGATTATTAGAGAGAAAAGTAATACTAGGTCTTTTTTCAGAGAGCTTGCTAAGTGAGGGAATTGGTCGCCAGCAAAAGAGTCTTCTTTGTTCTGAAAGAAGCAAATGTTGTAGCATATATATGAATTCCTCTGGGACGGCACTTGGAATTCCACTGCCCACTCCATTCCTATTGTGGAATAACCCAATTGCCTTTATTCTCTTAATTTCATCTATTGGAAAATTCCCCTCATTGCCATTGTCTCTCTTTCTTTCTCTCCTTTACTCCAATAACTTTTTTTCAAGAAAAGAAAAAAAATGGGTATTTTTGCATTTTCCCCCTTCAAGAATAGAAATAATATGTCATTGAAAACTAGCTCTGCTATTATAGGATTAGCTGTCTCCCAAATGGGACATTTTGTTCAAAGAGGGGGCTTAGATGAGGAGGAAGGAGTTTTAAAAGACCACATCATCTTCCAACAGTTTCCACTGCTTTCTTGCAAATGAGCATTTCTCTGTAATATGTTGCATAGTACCCTGAGCAGATCTTTCTCTTCCATCATATGTTTGAGTCTCATTCTTCCCTCTTGGCATAGGATCAGATCTGGTTTCTTTAACTTTCATCAGGACCTGTCATTTCTTCCTATCACTTCCAATATTTTCAAGGAAGTGGTTGAGACAGACTCAGATTGGCAATAGCAGTTCAAATGTATTCTACAGGAGGATTACTAGTTGGGTGTTTGAAGCAACAGTGGGTCCATAGAGCTTTATAAAGGCTCTCACTGTACCATGGATGAGATAATCAGAAGGAGAAGCCCTGCAACAAAAATCATGAGGAAGAGAGCCATCATGCAAGATGATTGCTTGAACTGAACTAGGGGCAACTCAGGTAGATTGAACTGATTTAAAGGCCGAGCTAATGTGAACAAGCTTAATTCAGTCAGATCAGTTTTGTGAGGTTGGTTTGGTTTAACACAGCTTTCTCTGCAATAAATAATTTAGAAATGGCTTTCTTTTCCCTGAAGCATAGTACCCACACAAGAAAACATAATAAAGTTTGCTGCTTTCTGATGAAATTGGTTTTTTTTTAAATCTGTTTTTATCTTCCCCAGGCACCAGAGGAAAGTTGATTCCTCATACTGAGGGTTCAGATGACCATTGCAATGGCTTCCAGTTAAAATATATGGAGCGAGTAAAGGGAGCTTTCAGGCAACCATCTTTTCTACCACTAAACCTTTTTGACTTCAATTTACAGCCTACTCAGTATTGCTCCAGGCTGTTCTAACCATTTTAGATCTTTGGGAAATTGGAATGCTAACAGGATAGAGCTTTTTTTTTTTTCTCTTCAGAAAACCAAACACAAGCTCTTTATGATCAACAGCTAAGCACAAAGAACTGGAAGCCAACTGAGTTTTCAGCTGCCAGCCAGTAACTGATTATTGCATTCTTACCTTCCATCCCAGATTTATTTTATTCAGGCAGTAAAATGAATTAAATATGTCCCTTTTACTTATGCCTCCACTATATAGTGGCATGCTATCATCTTCTTCAAAACCACTGATGCTGCCATACAAGGATTACTAAATTTGGGCTGCCTTGCCTAAACCCAGCTAGCTCAGTGTTAGAGCAAGCAAACAGGTGGGCACACAGTAACTTTCCTCTGGTAAGTGCCCAGACCAGTGGTTCTCAACCTTTTTAATGCCGCGACCCCCAACCGGTCGTAAGTCGAGGACTAAACCGGTCGTAAGTCGAGGACTAAACCGGTCGTAAGTCGAGGACTAAACCGGTCGTAAGTCAAGGACTACCCAACCGGTCGTAAGTCGAGGACTTTCCCTGCCCGGGAGTGCCGCGCATGCGTGGTTCCGCCCCCTGCACCAGCTGAGGCGTAGCTGGCAAGTGGCAGAGACGGAGCAGGCCGACCACCAGCTGGCCCAGCCCAAGGGAGGTAAGGCACCCGCCGGAAAAGGGGGAAAAATGGCGGACAGCCTTGCTTGGCAACCCCCGTGAAATGGTCGATCGACCCCAAATGGGGTCACGACCCATAGGTTGAGAACCGCTGGCCCAGACTGATAAGCACAAAAAGGAAAACAACTGCATTAGAATGTAATGCTTATTTCCAGATTTTAAAAAAAAACATAGGGGAAGATTAAAATTTCATGATTTAGTTTAGTAAGACTTCAGTTATAGTATCATCTGTCATGTCATTGTGATTCCTTATCTGATCTCCAACTACATATAGAAGCATTTGAAGCAATGCAGGAATCAGCTACCTTCCTTTTGATAGTGTTTGCTCTCTCTCTCTTTCTTTTTGTTTCCCAGTGTTTAAACACTACAAAGGTTTATAAAACTAGTGTGAAGGCTGCATTAAATTACACTCGTGGTGCCCACCCATGAGGTAATGTATGGTAGAGGCCAATATATGCTGTTTCTGTCCATTAAAAGGAGGGGAAAAAATCACACAAACAGTTAACTCTATGGCACCATATCTGAGGTACAAACATCCAGATCACCACTAGATGGGAGCAAAGAGATAAAAACAACTCTCCTTGCTACCATCTGTTACATGACATGCCAGTGCAGGGCAATAGTTAAAATGTTGGACTAGGACCCTGGAAGTCCTGAACTAGCCTTAGTGGTAAGCCATTAAAGTTCATTTCTGACTTATTCCTGGTCAGTTTGTGGCTCCCTCAAATCTTAACCAATCTATAGAGCTATGTAATGAGCAAAGCTAGAACTGAAAGAAAACAAACCTGAAATTCTTTCCACAAGAGGATTTCATACTCTTCTGCAGTGCTAATTTTAGCTTGACAGGCTCAGCAAAGTATAGCTAAAACAAACAAATCTGTCCGAAATGGTGTAGGGTTTCCTGCCTGAGCAGGGGGTTGGACTCGATGACCTCCAAGGTCCCTTCCAACTTTATTTTATTATTATTATTATTATTATTATTATTATTATTATTATTATTATTATTATTATTATTATTATTATTATTATTATTATTATTATTATTATTATTATATCCACAGGTAATGTGTGAAGACAGTCAATGGGCATTGCATGGATACTTCAGGTTGCACTTTGTGTGATAACTGAGATGGGGGTAGTTATTGTTCTCCACCTGGCAGACCTTCCAAGTTACATGCACTGGAACTACGTTTCAGTTTAGGAAATGCTTAAAAACTTCAGAGAGTTCAGTTCTGAGGTAGCTGCTATTTGTTATTTTACAGAGGTGTTTATATAGTCGACTTCTAAAGGCTCCGGATGGTTTACAGTGAAGTGCCCTTCACGTGGGCTTGAACTTCCAGGAAGCCTGCAAGATTACACTCTGGTCCTACAAGACAAGGCAGAGAAATTGCAGTGGAGTCATCTCCTTCCATTGCACAACATACCACATTGCATGAGAAGAAGGCAGAATGTTTCTTTGCTGCACACGAGGCGTAAAGCTCAGCGTCACCCCCCCAAAGAAAATATAATCACTTCCAATTAGATAACATTAGTAATTGGGATTAGCAATCAAAGGCTGTCCATTTACAAGCAATTCCCAGTAATGCTGAATAATTGATAGTAATTAAGCACTAATTAATTCATGCTGGGACTGATCCTGTTTGAGCCAGCTCGTGCCATCACATCTCCCTCT
>NW_015391643.1:57311-58711 GCF_001527695.2 Protobothrops mucrosquamatus | reverse complement strand
CTTGGTTATTCCAGCTTGCAGGACTGGCCTAGGGTAATTTTTAGGGGGGGTTTAATTATATTTTAAATTCGACAAATATTTAATATTCTTTTTAATTAATTTTAAATTTGTATTGTTTTGTATGTATTTTAAATAGATTGTCAGCCGCCCTGAGTCCTACGGGAGAAGGGCGGGATATAAATTCAAATATAAATAAATATAAATAAATAAATAAAATAAATAAATACATAAAAAGAATAAGAAGAAATTAAAGGCATGATATTCTTGTGGAAAACGAAGGAACTCTTACGAATTCCAGAGGGGTTAGCAGAGAAGTTTATTTGTGCAGGTTCAGAGGCATATAGAGACATGCAATTCTGAACGAGGAGGGCCAGGATTAGACTTCAGTTTTATACTATCCTTTCAGGAACAAAGGACTACACACATTGTAATACACATTGTAATACATTTGGATCGTTTCTCATGGGCATACAATGGAAGGTTTTGCTACATACAAAGTATCCATGTGCAGTGCGCATTTGGTTAGCCACATATTACTGACACAGAACTTTCCCAGTGAATTTTCCCAGTGATTATGCATTACATCATTATTCTAGCAATTATGCAGACAAATCATTATTCTAGTTATGCAGACAAATCATTATTCTAATAATTATTCATTTTACTACATTAATATAAGAAAGGAAATTCTGGTTTTCACTTGTATTAATTTATGTATCATATTTATATGACGACCCGTCTCACAAAAACATTCATCTGCTCCATATTTTTCTCTCTTTGCAACTATCTTTTATTTCACCCCATGGGTCGCTAGGTGTCTGAAATGATTTGCTGGCATGTAATCCACCAGTTGGTTTCACCATATCTATACAACTTTATACATCGCCTTTTGTTCTGTAAAAGTTTCGTCTCTTTGAGGATATTATGAATTCCATCTATTTTCTGTCTTCTCCTTTCCCTTGACGCATTCACTCCTTCCTAAGCCAAGTTCACAATTTGGCCTTTTCTTCAGTACATTTTTTTAATGCTTGCTTGCTCATTATTGTGTCCATCAGCCTTTCATTATTGAGCCTGTTTTATTGTTTTACTACATCTTAAATACTCTATTCTCACTGCATTCAATTTTTTTTATGTTTCTCCTGACATACCCAACTGTCACTTCCATGTAACAGAGTGGGCAGATGTTCAGTGTAGTACAGTGGACAGAAGCACTTTCTTGTATACAAGAACTTGTCTCTTTCAACTACACACAACGGATCACCAGCATTTTACTTGTTCTAGTTTTTTGCCACGTTTCTATAACATGCATTCATTGACTCCTTTTTTCATCAATCACAATTAAATTGGTCTTTAGTACATTAATTTTCAGATCCATGTTTAATGCATTTAACATCTGTTGC
>NW_015391643.1:49447-53942 GCF_001527695.2 Protobothrops mucrosquamatus | reverse complement strand
ACCAAAGAGAGAAGCAACCTAGAACTAAGGAGAAACTTCCTGACAGTTAGAACAATTAACCAGTGGAACAACCTGCCTTCAGAAGCGGTGAATGCTCCAACACTGGAAGTTTTTAAGAAGAAACTGGACAGCCATTTGTCCGAAATGGTATAGGGTTTCCTGCCTGAGCAGGGGGTTGGACTAGATGACCTCCAAGGTCCCTTCTAACTTTATCATCATCATCATCATCATCATCATCATCATCATCATCATCATCATCATCATCATCATTATTATTATTATTATTATTATTATTATTATTATTATTATTATTATTATTATTATTATTATTATTATTATTATACTGTAACTGCCTGCCCTCTGTTGGGTCTGATTCCTAGGATGTAACTATGGTTTTATGATGTTACAATTTTATACATGTATTTATTTATTTGCTGTGGTTGCTTTATTTTTTATGTTTATTACTGTAAACCCCAGAGAGTCTTGGCAATAAATAAAGTAATCCAATAAATAAATAAATAATTGATCTGATTTAATTTTGTCTTAGCACTGTTTGTTGAAGGGCAGCCCTGACACATTCCTCAAAGGTTACCTGGGGTCCTCAGCCTGACTTAGAACATTTCTTGAGATGGATAATATTCTTTCTGAGATCGAGAATTTTTTTTTTTTTTTGCTGGAATGTGTTGGTACAAATCTTTAAGAACATGTTTCCTGTTGTATCACATAAGTTGTAAAATGTTGAATTGTGTCGCCTTATACCAAATATAATTGGGTGACATCAGCTTTTCTTCAGCCATGCACTGAGAAATTATCTATATGGATTTGCTGTATCTCAAGTGAATTAATTTGTTTGGATCATGTTCTGAACAGACGCCAGCTACCAGCAATTAATAGTTCAGTATATTCAAATGAAACAGCTTTGTTTGCAATAACATGTAGCTCATGTTTTGAGACTTTTTTTAAGACTAAAGCATATATACAAACAAAATAGGGCAAACTTGTTGGCTTTTGAGATTGTGAGGTTTTTTTTTTACCATCTAGGATTAGAGGAGATTAAAGATTATTTTTATTGAACAGTTAAGTTTTGGAAAGAAGCTGTTAGTGTTTGTCATTCAACTCTATTTATGTATGAATCCTACAGCTGCTTATCCTCATGGTGTAATACATCGTTTAAACATTTAGGTCATTCACATATTTATGAACATTATCTGTCCCCAATCAGAGATTGTGTTGCTAGTGTTTAGCATTTTCATGAAAAAAATTCATGAAAAAATTCATGAAAAAAGTGATTAAATAGAAATGTTAACCTTATACAATTAGTACAAAATATAAAAAAGTAAAACTAATAATGAATGAAAAGAGATAGGGGAATCAGAGAGCTAGAACTCACTATATATTATCAAATTTCTTCTTAGTTATAATCCAAACTTTTCTTGGTTTCTGTATCGACAAATTCAAGATAGATGGCGAATTGATAAAAAGACTATTTTTGGTATGGAAGACGGGAATTTTTTGAAGCAAGTAAGAGATGGAGCTAAAGAACATATCAAAAGGATATATAATGTTTTGTTAGAATTGGACTCGGAAACTGAATTAGTCAAAGATTGTATGATTAANGACAGAAGCACTTTCTTGTATACAAGAACTTGTCTCTTTCAACTACACACAACGGATCACCAGCATTTTACTTGTTCTAGTTTTTTGCCACGTTTCTATAACATGCATTCATTGACTCCTTTTTTCATCAATCACAATTAAATTGGTCTTTAGTACATTAATTTTCAGATCCATGTTTAATGCATTTAACATCTGTTGCCGATTATTTGAGTTCTCAGCCAACAACATGATAATGTTTGCACACACAAATACATGTACATTTATCTTCCCAACCAAAACATCTTTAAACATCACCACAAATGATCCTTTTGTATTTAAAGGAAATACACTTATATATTATATGTATATATAAATACCCTGATTAAACCAGGACACCAACACACTTTAGTATTTTGCTCCCACTTTTATAGTGAAACCATTTGCTAAGCATTCTATTTATTAAAAGATTTGTTTGACATCTATCACATACTGTTTATTTTGTATTCAGCATTCAAATTTCAATTCCCTATTTTAATAAAACTTCATAATTCAAACCTATTTACTTTTTTTATATCTAAATCAACAAACGTATAATACTTTTCACATAATGCATTTTAGGAAGATAGAGGAAGTGTAGACTATCAGTTTTTACTTGTACATCTGACAATTCAGCAGCAATCCCTGCTAAAACTAAAGAAAGTACTGGTTAGTTTTGGTGCATTTTGGCTAGCATGCCACAAGTGCAGCCATTCTAGTTTTACCCCAAGTAGCTCATGTGTTCTAGGAAAGGGAAGAAAATTGTGGTTAGAAGAAATTAATGAGTTCACAAGGAGAGTCAAGAAAGGCAATGTATAAAACGGATGTGGTGGAGTGGATGCAAAGATGGTTTGCAGTGGTAGAAAGATAAGGAGAGTATGGCAGTTTTATAAGCTATATTTAGCTAGATTCCTTTCATTTTTCTTATTTCATGTCTTTAATTGCTTTGACTTTTTTTTTTTGCTCCATTTCTAAGCTTATATTATGATTTATCCCAAAGAGGAATATTCTGGTGTGTGTGTGTGTGAATCAAACATACAATTTAGGTATGTTATTAGAGATCATTGTTCATGTCTCAATTTCCCACCCTGTTAAAACAAAAAATTGTTAGTTTTATAAATAAAACTGTATTTTGAAATTATTATTTCTCAGATGACATCTTAAAGAACTTGACAATTAATATAATTGTGTATGTGCTAATTCATTTTGTGTTGCTTTTTCTCTAACATCTAAATATTTAAAAGATCTCTAGATTCATGTCAGGTTTAGGATTTTGTAATCAAAAGAATGAAAATCATAGCAGTCCCTCTAGGGATGTATTTTTTCAAAGTTTTTGTATGTTTCAGTGATACATGTTACCACATATATGCAATGTTAAATGATGATTTATATATGTGAACCAATTATTTATTTAACTCCATTAATTTAACTATTCTGTGCAATATCTGGATAGAGTTTTTCCTTGACAATAATTTAGTAGGAATTTCTGTAGGCATTATTTGATAAGATATGTAGACTTGCATTTTAATGTGCACTGTTGTTAGTATGAGATTATTTTTGATAACAGTATTTTAGAGTTGACTTTAATAAATATTAGGCCCATGGATAGTAATAAAGATGGATAACTGAGTTAAATCTACAGTGACGGTCCTGCACCACCCAAATAATAAATTCACATTTCCTATATTTCAAGGTATCCTTCTATCACAAGGCATCTGAGAAATACTTTATGACAGGATTATCCTAAAATACACAAAATGTAATTTTTTTTGCTTGAAAAAGCAGAGATTCTCCTATTGAATCATCCATAAAGTATGTTGTTTTCTTAGAACTTCCCTTCCAAATTACTTTGTCATTTTTTACACAATTTTAGCTTATCCCTTGATGCAGCGTTGCTATCATCTTAATAATCTGTCTCTTGATAGACCGTTTTCTTCTTCATAAAATTACCAGCCCCAGGGTAACACCAGCCATTTGGACAATGGATGGGGTTGAGGCCTGTGGGCATCATCACGATATTGATGCATTATTGCTTTAAGAAAAAATATGTAAAATCAGCATGTCTTGAGGAGAACTGCTATTCTTCATTTCTTAAACAACAGTTATTAATGTATGGCAATTGTGATTGAAGTCCTTATTTTGCACGTAGAAGAAAGAATAATGGAAAAACTAAGGAAAATGAACTAATTAAGCAGGCTGCATAAGATCCTCATTAGCACGTGTATTAGTGTTTATAGTAGAAAATATGATAATGGAAACTAGACTAGTAGAACCTGGAATGACATAGCGTACATAATACAATGTTTTTGAAACATCACCACCAGATGGATCCGTAGCTGTCTGACTGGCCGTACTCAGTGTGTGGTCCTCAATGGAACCGCATCTACATGGAGGGAAGTGTGTAGTGGGATGCCCCAGGGCTCTATTCTGGACCCAGTGCTCTTCAACATCTTCATCAACGATCTGGACGAGGGGATAGATGGGGAACTCATCAAATTTGCAGACGACACCAAGCTGGCAGAAGACAGGCTTAGGATACAGAAGGATCTGGACAGACTTGAACACTGGGCGCTATCTAACAAAATGAAATTCAATGGTGAAAAAAGTAAGGTTCTACATTTAGGCAAGAAAAACCAAATGTACAGGTATAGTATAGGGGGTGGCACCTTGCTCAATAGTAGTAACTGTGAGAGGGATCTCGGAGTCCTAGTGGACAATCATTTAAATATGAGCCAGCAGTGTGCTGCAGCTGCCAAAAAGGCCAACACAGTGCTAGGCTGCATTAACAGAGGGATAGAATCAAGATCACGTGAAGTGTTAATACCACTTTACAATGCCTTGGTAAGGCCACACTTGGAATACT
>NW_015391643.1:21684-49051 GCF_001527695.2 Protobothrops mucrosquamatus | reverse complement strand
AAGGAACGGTTGCTGGAATTGGGTATGTCTAGTTTAACGAAGAGAAGGACGAGGGGGGACATGATAGCAGTGTTCCAATATCTCAGGGGCTGCCACAAAGAAGAGGGAGTCAAGCTATTTTCCAAAGCGCCTGAAGGCAGGACAAGAAGCAACGGGTGGAAACTAACCAAAGAGAGAAGCAACCTAGAACTAAGGAGAACCTTCCTGACAGTTAGAACAATTAACCAGTGGAACAACCTGCCTCCAGAAGTTGTGAGTGCTCCAACACTGGAAGTTTTTAAGAAGAAACTGGACAGCCATTTGTCTGAAATGGTATAGGGTTTCCTGCCTGAGCAGGGGGTTGGACTAGATGACCTCCAAGGTCATCATCATCATCATCATCATCAGTAACTGCCCGCCCTCTGTTGGGTCTGATTCCTAGGATGTAACTATGGTTTTATGATGTTACAATTTTATACATGTATTTATTTATTTGCTGTGGTTGCTTTATTTTTTACGTTTATTACTGTAAACCCCAGAAAGTCTTGGCAATAAATAAAGTAATCCAATAAATAAATAATAATTGACCCGATTTAATTTTGTCTTAGCACTGTTTGTTGAAGGGCAGCTCTGACACATTCCTCAAAGGTTACCTGGGGTCCTCAGCCTGACTTAGAACATTTCTTGACATGGATAATATTCTTTTGAGATCGATAATATTCTTTTGAGATCGAGAATCTTTGTTTTTTTTGCTGGAATGTGTTGGTACAAATCTTTAATAACATGTTTCCTGTTGTATCACATAAGTTGTAAAATGTTGAATTGTGTCGCCTTATACCAAATATAATTGGGTGACATCAGCTTTTCTTCAGCCATGCACTGAGAAATTATCTATATGGATTTGCTGTATCTCAAGTGAATTAATTTGTTTGGATCATGTTCTGAACAGACGCCAGCTACCAGCAATTAATAGTTCAGTATATTCAAATGAAACAGCTTTGTTTGCAATAACATGTAGCTCATGTTTTGAGACTTTTTTAAAGACTAAAGTATATATACAAACAAAATAGGGCAAACTTGTTGGCTTTTGAGATTGTGAGGTTGTTTTTTTTACCATCTAGGATTAGAGGAGATTAAAGATTATTTTTATTGAACAGTTAAGTTTTGGAAAGAAGCTGTTAGTGTTTGTCATTCAACTCTATTTATGTATGAATCCTACAGCTGCTTATCCTCATGGTGTAATACATCATTTAAACATTTAGGTCATTCACATATTTATGAACATTATCTGTCCCCAATCAGAGATTGTGTTGCTAGTATTTAGCATTTTCATGAAAAAAAATCATGAACATTCATGAAAAAAAATCATGAAAAAATTCATGAAAAAAGTGATTAAATAGAAATGTTAACCTTATACAATTAGTACAAAATATAAAAAAGTAAAACTAATAGTGAATGAAAAGAGATAGGGGAATCAGAGAGCTAGAACTCACTATATATTATCAAATTTCTTCTTAGTTATATATCCATGATTTTTCTGTATTGAGCTGAAAAATCCATTTCTTAAGGATGTATTGTGTGCATTGCAATTTGGAAGAGGGAAAGTGAAGAGAAAGTACAATATATAGTTCTAAGAACTTAGCTGTCATTTTTATTTCAGAAAATCAGATTTCTAGTTCTGAATATATAGTAGTGGTAGCAAATATGTGGGCAGTTCTTGCTGAAATTTTAAAAGTAAAAAAAATGATTGTATAGCTTCTCCAGAATGATTGACAGGTTTCATAACTAGTATAACAAAACAATAAAATAAAAACAATAAAATGGACTTTAATAAAAATTGCAATTATGGTTCTAAGTGAAAGAAAGTTTTTTGTGCCTAAGGGTAATTTAATTTTTACTGTATTGTTTCACATTGTATTGTAGATTTCTCAAAGAAGATGAATTTGGCTGAGATTTGTGATAATGCTAAAAAAGGAAGAGAATATGCACTTCTTGGAAATTATGACTCTTCCATGGTTTATTACCAGGGTGTCATCCAGCAAATTCAACGGCATTGTCAGTCGATCAGAGACCCAACATTGAAGGGCAAGTGGCAGCAGGTATAATAACAAAAGGTTTGAGTGCAAATGTTTAAAGAAATTAATTGCTGTTAAGGTTTCTTATGTAGTAGAATAACAATATGATAATGGAACTCACTGAAAGACAATATGACTCTGTATAATATTAACAAGTTAAGAGCAGAACATGTCACTTCTTTTACTAAATGTCCTTGACCATCAGTTAAATTAATTTTTTCTTAACAAAAAAAAAATAGATTATATTTTCTTATCTAACTCACTTGATTTGCCTTGCCTAATAAGGAACCTCTCTGAATAGGAAGTGCTACTTGGAATATATAGTTCCCTATATATTACATAATACATAAACTGAGGAGGACATTTGTAGAAGGTGCCCTTTCAGCTGTTCTGCATCCAAAATTAGAAAGCAGGATTTCATTTAGCAATGATGTAGAGTTGGACTTTTTCCCTAGTGATGCCTGCTCTGTGCAGAGTGACATCTCTATGATATGCCAGAATCCAATACCAGTTTGTTCTAAGCGCTTTTATCTGTTTATGCTGGTGGTTCTCCAGCTTCTTTTTCTTATAAATAATGTTAATCTTTTTATGAATTGTTTTATTTTACAGCATTATTTGATGGTATTGCTGTTGATCTCTTCAAATTTTGGAAATGTGGGGTTGGAAGGACTCATTTATTTATCCCATTTATGTGTTGCCAAATCTGCCATAGACATTCAGCAGTTAATAATCATAAATAAATAAGTAATTAAGTTTTCATTATAAATATTATCAGTAAAAGCAGTTAACACATCCATAAAAATCAGTAACCAGTAAAAACCAGCACCATAATGAAATAATAATCCTGCTTATTATTTTGTATAATCATTATAAAAAATAACACATAATAAAGATACTGAATATGGCAATAAGAGGGTAATTCTGAATGCCATCCATCTGAAATAACTTCTGGAGCCTGTAACAGGAGGGCCATACTTCACTTTCAAGGGGACTCTCTTACATAAGAGAGACAATTGCAACAGAAGAATAGTACCTATGAGGTGCAAGCAACCAAGTGCTTCTCCGAGCTAAACATACAATACAGACTGATTCTGGTTGGAAAAGGCATCCTGCAGGTGGGCACCAAGCCATATAGGTCGTTGCCAGTACTTTGAAATATCTGTTGGCAGTTGGTGATTGATATCTGCCAATAAACGGACTGCCACATTTTGAACCAATTTCCAAGTGATTTGCAAAGACAGCCCCACGTAGAGTGCATTATGGTAGTCCAACTGGTTTGTAATGAGGGCATGAGTCATAGTTGTGAGATCATTGAGATCCATGGGGTTGCAAACAGTGTATTAGCCAAAGCTGGATAAAGGTCCTTCTGACAACATTTTTTACCTTTCCTTCGGTTGTAGACATGAGTCCAGGAGAACCCCCCAAGTGGCAGATCAGAGCCTTTGGTGTAGTGCTTCTCCTCAAGAGGCAGTACTGGAGCCGACCAAGAATCTTGATGAATGAAATGTAACTCCATCTTATTTGGGTTAGATTCAGCCTCTTTTGCCCCAATTGGACCCTTATACCCTCTTGATACTAGGACAAGATTTCCATGGCATCATCACTGCAGCCTGGGATAGCAGCATGACTATCATCAGCACACTGATGATACCTCATCCTGAACTGACAGGTGACTTCTTCTAATAGCTTCATGCAGATGTTTAAAAAGAGCTGGGGTGGTGGTAAAAGAACTTAACCCTGCAGTACCTCCCTAGGGTTCACTAAGCCAACTGAAACTGCATACTAAAGAAAGAGTGATACTGCAGAATAGGACCTCTAGCTCCCACCCCATTACAGTTCAGAAGATACCACAGTGATGGATGGAATTGAAGGCTACTGAGAAATCCAGTAGGGCCCAAAGCTTTACAGTACAAGTCCTCCTAGGGTTCATCCCCCAATATTATCAGTTCTGTTCCTATTCCTTGCATGAAAGATATTGAGTGACTTTGGGGAACCAGTTACTCCCTGTGAACAATAAATCAGTGACAGGGTTTCTGATGAGCTGGCTGATAAACTAAACCTTTCATTACAACATGAATGATAAAATTTGCTGTAAGAAGTAGGCAAGCAGAGTACAAAAACAAGTGGATCCTGATAAAACTCCTATTTAAATGATTTACTAGAACATTAATAATTTGAAATAATATGCCAGTTTAAAGATGTTTCCAATTGATCAAACGTATAAACTTCCTGAAATATTTTATGTGTAATCCTTTGATGTTTTTAAAAACAAGTGTTTTTAATGGTGGGTAGTTTCTAATCAGATGGATAAAACTATATAATATGAATTCACTTAATAATAAATAACACATTGCAACAGTGTTTTGAACAAGTGTATTTATTTTCATCTCACGTTTATTATTTTTTTAAAAATAACTGAAGGTGGCAAGCATACCTAATATACCTTCCTCCTATTTTTACAATAATGTCAACCCTGTGAGGTGAATTGGTCTAAGAGAGAGTGGCTGGCCCAAATTCACCCTGCTATCTTTCATGCCTGAGGCGGGACTAGAACTCATAGTCTCCTGGTTTCTAGTCTGGTGCCCTAAACAGTAGACCAATCATGCTTCTTAATAAATATCCGTTCTAGAATTGTGATAACTTTATTTATTTATTTGTTACTTTTAATATGCTGCCCATCTTTTCAAGGCAGCTTACAAGATAAAAATGACAGTATAAAACTTCAAAATATTAAAACTATAAATGTTAAAATTAAAATTAATAAAATTGGCTAAGGAAGCAAGTGATATACAATACGGTGGAAGTAGAATTGTCTCTTAATCCACTAGCCACCTCAAGCATGGAATGCCCTCTTCGAGACTCCAGGCCATTTGGCAGAGTCAGGTTGTAAGGCTCTTCCTGAAGGCCAAGAGGTAGAGGTGGATCACTTCTTGAGGTGAAATAGGCTGTTATGAAAATAAATATATAGGCTGTTATATTCTTACAGTTAAGAATTTCACAGCCCCTGAGTCCAAGCCCTTGCTTGTTGCAAAAATCCAATCAAGGCATATACAGTAAAATAGAAAACTGTTTAAATTCTGTTTAAATACATCATGGGAAGGGGATCCAGCATCTCTCTGGGTAATTAACTCCTCCTACTGTCTTTTATTTGTAAGTTAACATTACAGTATTTTGTGTGTTCTGCTTTCAGGTACTTTAGCTATTGCAATACCTCCCCTCACTTTTCTCAAAGCTAAACAATCACAATTCATTCAATTTCTCTTCATAGGAATTATGTCTCATCCTCTCTTCATCCTCATTGCCCTTGTCTGAATCCTTCTTAAACTGAAATGCCAGAAGGATACAGTATTTGAAGTCTGATCAAAGCAGAATAAACTAAAATTATTTCTCTTCTTGACTGGCAAGAATGGCTGCAGAAGAGACTTGTCTCCTTCCTGGTAGAAAGAGTGAAGAAAAAAAATGACACAGGAAGTCATCCTAATGTACACAGAGATATTGGTTCTAAATTGTTCCACTTGTTGGAATTCACGTATCACTGCTTCTTTCATTTGAATAAAGCTTGGAAAAACACAATAATTTGTGTTTGGGGAAGAAAATCTCTCAGTTCAGGCAGCTAGCAAAGATCTGACCACTGCGCTCTGACATCAGTGGTTGCAGTGGAGGGGAGAAAAGAGAAAGCACTTGGGATTTTGGGAGCCATGTTACCTCAGACATTGGCAGTGGCTGATGGGAGGGAAAGGAAGGCATTGGGATTGATAGACTGGTGGGATTTGCAGCTTTGGGAGCTGTTCAAAAGAGAAGAGAAAGTTCGCTATTCACCAGAATTCTTTTCATTTCAGCCTCCTTAATAATTGTATTAATTTGAAGTCAAACTTGTTGGAATTACAATAATCAGTTCCAATCCAGGTTGCTGCCAGAAGCCTGGCATTTGCCTCATGAAATCACACAAGGATTCCCCTGGATATTGGTTATCCAAAACTTGGAGCAACAAATAAACTTTGGGATTTATGTCTACTGACCTGTATTTATTTATATATTTACTTGAGTTTATTAGGCTCCCAACTCCAGTGAACAAAACTGTAATGGTTGCCCCAAAATAGCCTGGCAAAACAAGATTGCAATGATTTCTTCTGGGTTTGAAAAAAAAAATATTCTCCTTTTTGTGCATAGCTCTAAATGTAAATCCAATAAAGTTAAGATTTAAATGCCAGAAAGAAATGAAGAGATGAAGAGATGAACATAAGTTAAGAGAAAATGTAATTGATTGCTTTGATTAAAATTGCTTTGATTAGGAGTGAGAATTAAAGGTTTAAGGCAGGGATAGGCAGTCTTTTCAAGCAATTGACATCAAATCATGGTTATGAACCTGGGGGATATGGAGAATAGGAACACCTGCCACTGAGCTCCACAAACGAAAGCATATGCTTGTACATTTAAAATGTGTAACCTAAAATGTGTAACCTCCCTACACATTAATATACATGGAAATACAAAAATGTATATGCCACAAATATATAGTGATATATTTATACACCAGGTTTTTACACAAACAGCCCCTGCCTTACAGACTTCTTGGAGCCTGAGAAAGCAAGTAACGCTTCTCAATATTCACTTAAAACATCTGAATATTCAGGAAAATGCTCAGCTACCTCTCCATCTCTCAAATAGTTATAAGGAAGAGGACTAAGCTCTGCAGCACTTAGCAATACATTGGGCTACATCAGACATGTCAAACACAAGGCCTGGGGGCCGGATGCGGCCTGCGAAGCCATCCTGGAAACAGTGAGGGAACGGCCCCTGCTGCCTTGGCCCTGGCCCAGGCCAGCCGGGAGCCAATATACAATTTTGTGGTGGCCATCTTGGCACTTGCCCCGGTCCCACCCCCTTCTACCAGAGACCCTCAGATCTGTCCCACTCCTGCCCAGGCCCCCATAGGCACCCTTGAGGCGAATGATGTAGAAGTGGTCACGCCCACCCAGTAGACCACACCCACTCCATCCATGCCCACCCAGTAGGCTGCACCCACTCTGGCCAGACCCACCCGCCCCCCCCCCCAGGGCAACCGCAATGCTGATACGGCCCTCAGTGAAATTGAGTTTGACACCTCTGGGCTACATGAAAGAAACCTATTGAGGTCTTTGTAACTGAATTTCTTTTTCCTTGCAAAAAATTTACAAGGAAATTTATGTGATAACTTCATAAGAATCTTTTCTGCTGCACTTTGTACCATTGGCAATAAAGCGAGACATTTTTAGAACCTCATAACTTTATTTTAGAATAAACTTATGGGCTCATTTTTTTTCCTTCTGGGCAAGAGGGAGAAACTTGCTATACTACTGTGATTGGTAGCAGTGCTGTGGCAATTTTGATCTGCTGGCAAAAAGAAGCAAAATTGAGGGAGGTGGGGTTTCTGGGGTACATAGTAGGGGCCTGGTATTTGTGTTTCTAATTGAAAATTAAGGGAAATGTTTTATCTAGCAGAATTGTAAAATTCATTTTATAGTCTAAACCTCTCAGCTCTGCTGCTTAAAACAAACAATAAGCAAGCAGGCAGTCCTGTCCGAATGCTCATGTGAGGTGTATAAAACACAGGTATGATGCAGATCTTAGACTGGTACAGCCCTTGTATTGGAGTGACTTGAGTTTTATCCAGATTAGTTTGCCTTGTGCAAAGAATACCAGAAATCAACAGTTTCCCTCCAGATTGCTTTTGTTTATACCAACAGCAGTTTTATCTGCTCTGCTTTAAACTGCATGCTATAATGCCTTGCAATTTAATTTATGAACAGCTTCACATTTATTTGTTTTTCAGATTCGGCAGGAATTATTAGAAGAATTTGAACAAGTAAAGAGCATTGTCAACACGTTAGAGAGTTTTAAAATAGACAAGCCTACAGATATTCCTGTATCTTATCAAGATGAACATTTTAGAGATCCAATTGTGTGGCCACCTCCGGTTCCAGCTGAACACAGGTAATTGGGCTTAAATAGGATGGATGTTTACTTGCAGACAGTAGCAACTACATTTTTGATAGAGAAAGTGGTATAATGATTGAGAAAAGAGCCGTTTTACCTTATTCCTCCTTTTCACTTTTTAAAATATGAGCATTGACTATAGAATCGCATCAAACATTTGAACTATTATTCATAGCCTAGTATGCTAGTTTGCATTACAAATATAACATTAAGGTCTGCTGACTATTGCTGTTAGTATGATGGTCACTAAAAACAACTTCAGTTATAATTACAGATTTTCATGGAAGACTTTACCAAACTATAATTATTTTCAAAACTACTTCTAACCATAATTCCTAGATTCCAGTATGCTGGACTGTTAAAAACCTTAATTTGTTTTGGACTTCACACAGAATTGTAACTAAGTTTCCTTAACTGCAGTTTGGTGCAATGCCTGAATTGAGCTTCTGCTCCTATTCTTTCTTGCACCTGTTGTTACCAGACTGTATTGCTAACTCCTTAGCCTTATTTTTTTCATCTTTTTACTTTTTTTCTAGCATCTGTCTCTGTCTCTACAATTCCCCCGATTTCCTAGTTCCTGCTCCATTTTGCGAGATGCATATGTAGTTTTTAAATGTCTTCACTTAATTTCTATCATCACCATCTGCACAGCAATGAAAAGGGATGAAAGGGATTATGTGGATACAAAGAATTGTGTAGCTGTGAGGTAGCATACCTTCCGCCCCAAAGCATGACCATACACTGGCTCCTTAGAGATCAGGATATGCAGTTTGAACATTAGCTTTCCCCCAGAGTTGAGCAGCTTTCCTCAGTTTTGGCACCTTTCAAAACCGAGTTCATAAAAATTTTAATGTAGTAGCTATGCTGTTTTGAAATTCTGAATATATTATATATGTATCTGGAGGACACTGTGTTGGGAAGACTGAAATTGAATAGCAATACAAGATGGAAATAATTTTACTCATCGTAGCAGTTTCTTGTGTGCTTCCTTCATGTGACACAGAGTCCCACCTCAGATAAAACGACCCAATCGAGAAGTGAAACCTCTGCGGAGAGAATTGCCAGGATTACAACGGGGACCTGTGGGCAGAGCTCAACCAATATCCAAAAATGAAAAATCTGCTAGTAGTCGAGAGAGGGAATCTAGAGGAAAAGGGAAGGATGAAAAGGTAAGGGTCTAGAGCAGAGGTTTCCAACTTATATCCTATGGCACCCCCAAGGTATTTTCTGTAACTCACAAGAATATTTTATAAAGGAAAGAATAAGCCATACAGGCTTACCTTACCGGTGAGATCAAGGTCAACAGAAGGAGGCATTGCTCTCTGCCCATTTTTTTTATGATAATGACATGCGGTGAAAGCAGACTAAACAGAGGAGCAATAGACAAGAAAGGAAAGAGAGGAAGGGTGCCACCTTGAGTGTAGTCCAGAACAATAAAAAACAGCACACTCATTACACACACTGAGAGAGCAACTGTTTGAATTAGGGCAGCAGTTTGCCAGATTAAGCCAGGTATAGGCACAAATTATAAAGCTGTGATGTTCACTGGTTCATCACAGATACTAGATTGAGAAGAAATTGGGACTGCTCTCAGAATGGGTAAGCCAAAAAGTATCTGCACTCTTAATCCTGCATTTAGATGGTGTCATAGATAGGGTGAGGGAGTAGGGCCAGTGCTTTATCACTTAGCTACTTTACCAATCTTCCTTCCTTCCTTCCTTCCTTCCTTCCTTCCTTCCTTCCTTCCTTCCTTCCTTCCTTCCTTCCTTCCTTCCTTCCTTCCTTCCTTCCTTCTGTATTTGCCAATGTTGGGTGGATCCAATCTTGCATATAGTAGACATTTATGTTTTGAAACTAACTCAAAGGAAATGAAGTCCCCAGAAGAAAAAAGAAAAATAATTCTGTTCTTTTCTGATTTAAGCTGGATATATCTAAACAACTCCTGAGTGCAGCTTATTCTGTCTCTCCCACAATGGTCATCTGGCCTTCAGATCTCCTTTCAAATTTCCATTTTTCATGAAAGATAATATTGGAAATTCCTGGTATTTTTATGATGGCTAGTTACTAGTTTTGGTTCCTTCATCCCACAACTACAATTCATCAAATTTATCTGAGTAGAACCCAGATAATTGTTTAAGAGGAGAAAAAGAAATATAGGTGTATACTTACATGCTTCTAACTCCTTTATCCAGGGAAAGAAGATCCCCCAGGATGGTGGTGGTGACAGTGAAATTCAGAAATTTGATGGAACAGGATATGATAAAGATTTGGTTGAAGCTCTTGAGAGAGACATTGTGTCAAGAAATCTAAGTATTCATTGGTATAGTAATTATTTTGTAAAATGAGATATATTAATATTTATTGTGGATGTTGACATGTGGGCAATTATTGTGGTTATTTTGTAGTATGCTGATATTAAGAAAAACTCAAGAGATATTTTGCACAATAAAAATTAATGGTTTTGCAAGGCTTGATGGATTAGATGGATGCAGAACAATAAACTGAGAGTATAATAATAACATAATAACTATTTATTTCATATCTGGAGTTATTTTGGATAACACTTTAGATATCTTTGCAGTACTTTTCCTGTTTTAAAGGATAGAATAATATTTCATAGATGCATGACATTTAAAATAATTTAAGAGTGCTAATTCATAGCAAATTACTGTCAAGAGAAGATCAAAGAGGAATAGTCTATTATCAGCTAAAATCCTTTGGGCAGTTTGTATATTGAGAGTATGCTATCCTGAAAATCTTGCCTTCTGAATAAGAGAAGCATGTATAATAGAATTTTTAGATTTGAAAAACTGATAATTACCAATAATTTTCTATATCATTACATAAAGGTATGATTATGTTAAATTTTAAATGTGTTATTGCATATTGTTTTATGAAAGTTTGTGCTGTTAGAAGCTGTTTATATAGCTATAAATATCTACTTGGAGAAATCTGAAAGTTACAGACACCATATGGAGACACATTAGCTTTAAAGCATTATAGCTCCTCACAAGGCACCCATAATAGAACAATAATTACTGTTAAGTCTAGATGGGATCATAAACATTTGAAACTGGAAAAGTGTTGAAAATAGCTCAAATAAGATTTCCAGAAATATCTTTAATTCTCAAGTTATTTTAGCAGCCATTACGATTCTAAGTTAGCAGGTAAGTTATGTGAGCTCCTAAAATCTTTATTTTTCATTATCATTTCCCATATTGTGGATCACAGAGAACTGGACTTTATAGTGTTTTAAGGAGCTTACTGAAAAGTAGCAATTCTGTCATTTGAAATTCTGAATGTGATCCAGGGTTTCCTCCTATTCATTCTGCCTGTCCTTAAAATAACAATATCTTAATTGTCTCTAATCTGCAAAACCATTGCCAGTTTACTGTACTCATATATTGGGGTTCTGGGCTGCAGATGTATGCAGATTTCCTGTCCTTGACTAAAATAACTATTATTACTAAAACAGAGAATTACTGAAAGACTAAGGAGATATTTGAGATAGGTGTTTCAAGTGCTCAGTAGATGGGCCAGCTTTGAGCGTCGCCCTAGACTAGAGTTTGGAGACTGTAGCCAACTCTAGATGGTTGAAAACAGACAGGAAGCAAGTCTATATAGCGGAGCCCATATCAGACTAGAGTTGTTCCTTCCAGTTCTGTTACAGCAGAAAAGCTTCTTGAGCTAATTGTGAGTGCTATTATGCTTACGAAGCACACTTCTTGTCTAAATAGTACCATGAACAAAAGGCTCATTACAGACACTCATTAAAATGTGCAACAATGCTGAAAAGCTTTTTAGGTGTTGCCTTGATAATCATGTTTTCAAGAAACCTATTTTTAAACTGAACATTCTGTTCTGCGCTTAGCTGCAAGTCATTTTCCGCATGTCTTTTAAATGGAAGGTCATTTTTCAGAACAATGAATTGTACTAGCATCCTGTGCAAGAGCTTGTCATCATATATTTTATCAATGAAGTGCAAGCACTTAACATTTATTTATATATTTGTTGTTGAAAAAAAGAGGGAGAGATTATCCTTCTAAATCTGAATTTTATTTTCCATAGGGATGATATCGCAGATTTAGAAGAAGCCAAAAAATTATTAAGAGAAGCAGTTGTTCTTCCACTATGGATGCCAGATTTTTTCAAAGGAATCAGAAGACCTTGGAAAGTAAGAACCCTCCAGCTACTATATCTCTGTGTTGTCCGTATAACATTGTAGTATATATTCAAGCATTTTCTCTTGCAATAAATCTACCAGTTTTGGGGAGGGGGTATATATTAAATGTAATATTTTGTATTACTTTAAAAAAAGGAAATGAAATATTCTATATAGAGAGTCCTTGACTTCTCAGTGAATGTTCAAAGTTACCACGGATCCACAAAAAGGGACTTACGATCTGGAGCTGAAGTTCTAATTCTTTCCTCCCCACAGACATATATTCTTATTTTGAACACTCGGCAGCTGTCTCACATTTATGGCTGTTTGCTGTGTCCTGTCATCAAATGACCTTGATTTATGATTTTTTTTTGCTGGAAAATGGTGTTTGCTTCTGGTTTCCAGCAAAACAAAAAAACAAAAAACCCCGCCCATTGCAGACGTGTTTGCTTAACAGCCACATATTCACTTAATGACCATGATGATTCACTTAAGGACCACTGGAAAAATTGTTTGTAAAATGGAGTTGGTCACTTGATGACCCACATGACTTACAACCGTAATTCTGAGCTTGATTATGGCTGTAAGTCGAGGAGTACCCCTCTTGATATAAAGAATTTGCTTATTGGGTATGATCAGATGATACTAAACCATCGTAGAAGACCTGTTTGAGGGTTTTGTTCTTCCTTTACAGGACATAACATTAGCATTTTGTTCATTTATTTATTTGCTGTGCTTATTTCATTCTAGTTACTGATGACTCTGAACATCATGTATATTCTCTGTAAATCAGGTTAAAACTAACAAAATTACAATACAAAAATCAGAATATGTCTGTAGATATAAACTCTGGAAATGTCAATTATACTGAACAAATACTCCAAAACCAAAGGGAATAACATTAGGATATACCAGCTCTCTGCTGGAAGATCCACTTTTTAATAGCCTTCCTAAAACTCCAAAACTATTTGTTTGCTTTTCTTTTTTTTCTTTTTCTTTTTGAATTTCAGGGGGAATGGTATTGTATAGAACAGGGCTTTTCAACCAGTGGTACGGGTACCACCTGTGGTACATTGGCACCTGGCAGGTGGTATGCGACCATCCTAGAAAAGGGGTAGCGGGGGAGGCGAATGAGCTGAACCGGTGGCAGCACCGCACAAGCCTGAGCGAGAGATGGCTGGAGCTGCAGGGCTGTCAGGGCTCAGCGGAAGCGCCAGGATCAGTGCTGCTTTCCAGCTGATCGGCGCTTCTTCGGGACAATGTTAGCCAGCCAACCCTGTTTTAGATGTAGCTACCATTCATTTCCCAGTCTAATTTTCAGGTTTTTAAAATTATTGCTTTATTATCTGATTCTGTAATCGGCATCTCCAGCAGGCCAAGCTTCTAGAGATCTCTAATGTATCAGAGTGAACATACAGCTGACCTGTAAAGTAATTCATTCTACCTCTATTTTAAATTTTAAAAACCTGAATAAGCCTATGAGGGTCATTTCAGTAAATCAAAGCAAATGCAACTCACCTCCACTTAAGCTTGAATAGGTAGGCGTTTGCTAGGGCTTTTTCCTGTTTTGACTTAAAACAAATGTGGTTGTAAGGATATAATTATAGATGATATATTTGATGTATTCTGAATGGAAACTGAAGCATACAGTATGCATGGAGATCTGTAGGCTTCCTGTATAACCTGGTGTTTATGTGCCCAATTTCTAGTTTTGCCATGATATCATGGAGGTGGGCTTGTTCTGTAGATAGATTGAGGATGAAGACTTGTGGTGCGGAAGCTGTTGAAACAATGAAGGAATTTAACAAGATACTCATTTAAATGTCATCAAGGAATGTCACGTAAAGGATTTCTTTGAAGAATAAGAATTGAGAAAGTGCTGTTCTAGGTAGCTATGAAGATGTTTGAATATCTGGGAGCTATGCATGAGTCTACAGTTTTGCCACTAATCTGCAGTTACATGTTATGCCAAAAGTGAAGTTATTATGAGTGAATACAAGGGCACACAGTAGCAAAGCATGTTGTGTTTTGTGTTGTGTTGACGTGAATTATGATATAAACATATATCTATGTGTTTTTTAAAAATGTATTTGGCATTTGAAGTGATCTGCAGTTGTCTGCATTCCCAGGATATGGGAAATATGATAAAATGTCTTGTCTTGTTTCTTGCTTTGAACGTATTTCTTATGTCTGAAGTGGAGAAAAAATCTTCAGTGTTTGCACAGAATAGTATATTTTGTGTGAGTTCTTAAGCCTCATGCAAGAATTCAGCATGAATTCTTTAGCTTGACTGAGGATATGACTGGAGAGATGTTCTGGTAGATCAGTGGAACCTTCTCATTATGGTGAATGGTTTGAATAGATCAGACATGTCAAACTCGTGACATCACATGACATCATGTGACGTATCGGAATTTTTTCCCCATTGCCGGCAATGGGTTGGGCGCGGTTTCCTCGTGATGCAGTTTGACACCCCTGAAATAGATGCTTGGAATTCTTTCCCCTTATTTTTCTTCCAGAAGGCAAGCACTGTGGTATACAGTAGATGTGTTGCCTTGATTTGGCAAAGTCCTGGTGTAGATTGGGTTCCAGGGTAGACATAGCATTGGTGGTTAACTTTTGCTTGTTGTGAAGGAAACTGGCTTAGGAGTTTCTTGAGGAGAATCCAACATATATGGACATGGTTTTTGAATATTTGTATTTTATCAGATTTATTTTTATAATTCAAAGGAAGTACACATTTTGCAAAATGTGTTTATTTTAGTTTTAATTAACTGTTTTATTGTGAAAATATGTAAGACAATAATGATGTAAAGTTCATTTTGATGTCTAGTGTTAATGTGATTATCCTAAAAGTACATTTTTTCTTTAGAAATCTTTTGATAGTAATTTTCAGGTGGATAAAAGATATTCAGTAACAGTAGCAAAACTGATAAGTGTGTATTGTCTTTATTCATTGCTTTCTTCTTATGAAATAATGTAATGTCTGTAATTAAGAAGCTGGTTTTGCACAGAAGCAGTTAACCTTTGCTTCATGAATTATATGTAACTTTTCAACAGCTCTAACTATGCATTGATGAACAGTATGAATGAAAAAAGATAAAAGATCATGAGACGCTCATTCACAACAGACCAAGATGGAAAATTTACCTTGCACAGTCAGAACAGCAAAACTTTAAGGATTATGGTTAGAGCAGTAGACAGAAGGACAGATGTAATTTGCTCTTTGAGATTGACCAGATCAAGAAATAGATAACCTCAGGGATGTAAGGAATCTACTCTATCCAAATTTTTCTCTGTCCCATTTTATATAAACAAAATCAGGGGGGGATTATTTTGAGTTTCTTTCTCACACTTGTTTCAGTCTCTAGAGTGTGAAGTCTCTTCTCCAAATCCTTCCTTAATGGCTTTGTCCTTTCTTCCCCCATCAATGGCTCTTTCATACTTTCTCCAAAGTAAATTCTAAATTCTTTACAAGTTAGGTACAAAAGAAGAAGTGAAGTTTAAATCATGAGTTTTAACTTTTGGAACCACTGGGTATATTTGAAATTTTCAAAATCTTTTGTGGGCATCTCACAAAATGATTAGTGTGGTGGGTTTGCTCATAAAACAGACATTTAGCAAAAGATAAATCTTCCTCTCAAGATATTCTGTATTCTTTTTTTGGCAATCACCAGCTATTTAAAAGATGTCTAAACAAAACAAATAAAATCAGATGATCTGTGGGGTCTGGAGAGAACTAAGGAAGTGTTGCTAGGCACACTGGTGCTGTACTGTGGACTTATCATTTAAGATATATAATTGTGAATCTCCCCAAGACAGGCATAGACCGGATTTTCCCAGAAACCTAAACACAGTTCGGAGCTGCCCATTTATTGTAATCCAGGAATGGAAATTTACATCAGCTAGTCACATTTGTTCTTCCCCTGGAGGACTCAGTTAAGGCATAGATCTAGCCCATAGGTGGCAGAGGACCTGAAAGACTACATCCTCTACATTTCATCAGAACCCATAACCTCGGAAGAATCTAACTAATGTTGCAAAATGTTCCCCTGCCTCTACCACAGACCATGCCCATGAAAAGTCAAGCCAAGAGTCAAGGCTGGTTGGAGTGGTCAACTTCAAGGATTAGATCACCTCCTGTTGCTTTCAATTCATCAGGCATTCAACAGAATAGGCTACCTGTTGCTGGGAACTCTCCTGAACATTTGTTTGAATACATTCTTTTCCATGATATGCATGTTGTGGTTTATCTTAAATCAGCCTGATCACTTGGATGACAATTTTATTTAGACTAGGAAATTAAGCATACCAGTGCGACAAAAGATATGCTAGCCATATCAAGATCGTGTAACAAATGCTCTGAGGCAAAATGAGGTCAAAAATATAACAGCCTGAGTATGATGGGCGAAATATTACTCATGATCACTTGATCTTCATAAGTGGAGGCCATGAAATCCCACCTGTCCTAGTTCTAGCCAGTGCATGGAGATTAAAGTCACCCAACCCTCAAAGATGAAGGAACCTCAACACGACCTGGGATTAAATCCAGGAGTCTGAATAGGGATCTTGCCTGACAGGAGGGCAGCCATTGCAGAAATAGGATTTTAGTTGACATTTCTTTTAAAATTACAAAGTGCATATAGTTCGACATCTGAAGAAAGAGGTCTGTAAAATTTAGAAACTGCCAGGTCAAATGAGGCAGCTTTCTCTCCCATTTCAAGGCTTCAGATTCTCATTGTTGTTTAGCACATCCAGTTCTTGTATTAATAAGTAGATAAAAAGTATTATGTTTTGTCTAGTGCTTAGTCCAATTGGTCTGGTGGCTAAGACACCACGCTAGAAACCAGGAGACTGAATTCTAGCCCCGCCTTAGACATGAAAGCCAGCTGGATGATTTTGGACCAATCACACCTCTCTCAGCTCAACCCACCTCCTAGGGCTGTTGTGGGGAAAATAAGAAAAGGAAGGAATATTAATTTGTTTGCCGCCTTGAATTATTTATAAAATAAAGGTGGGATAAAAATAAATAAATATAAATGAAACGTAATATGGTTGCAATGCTGGAGAAACTTATTTGAAACGTTCAATTTTTATAGAAAGATGTGTTGTAAATGAATTAAATTGTTGAAAATATGCAAGCAGTTCTTTCTGTGAGCAGTAATAATCAAAGAAATTCCATTTGGCCCAATGTATAAATTATCTTTAACTGCTCCCAAGGCAAATGGAAACAACCAGGATCCAGGAGTGAATGAGTGATTTTTAAAAAGATTTATATAGTTGCCCATTTTGCGAGACACAACTCTGAGTTGCTAACAAAGTAGTAAAAATACAATAAAAATAATACAACATAAAGAAGAAAAATCATACACCTGATCCAATAATTACATTCATCTCACAATGTAATCTCCTGAGCTCTACCCTTGCTCTCTCAATACTTGGAGTTAAAGCCACCTCTTAATGGCTTTCTGGAAGGTTAAGGGGGGGTGGGATCCTGCCAGATCTCAAAGGGATGGGTGTTCACTGGCGGAGGCTGCTATGACATGCTTCCTAGGTTCACTAAAGCTGGAGTCCCCAACCCCGGGCCGCGAGGTTGCAGCCTGTTTGGAACTGGGCCGCAAAAGCAGCGTGCGAGCGACAGGCACACATGCCTGCTGCTTACACAAATGGAGTTGCGCATGCCCACGTGCCTGCCTGCTGCTCGGACAGAACCATACTCTCACCCCCCTGCTGGTCCACCAAGCCGGAAAGGTTGGGGACTGCTGCAGTAAAAGGCAACATTGAAGGGAAAGGACCTGGAGTATGCCCACTTTATCCAATCTAGTGAGACAGGCATATATCCTCAAAAAGAGGCAGTTCCACAAATAACCTGGCCCTGTGTCATAAAGGGCTTTAAAAGTACCTTGTATTGCACCCAAAAAGAAGCTCACCCTCCAGATCCTCACAGCCTCTAGGCACTGGGTAAGCACTGTGATGACATCAGCCGGGTATCATTACTGGATATAATTTGCTGTTGAATGTTGACCTCTATGCCGTTGGATGGCTCCACCGATCAGTTTTGGGTAGAGGTGCTCAACATTAAAGAGGATTAGGGCTGGACCTTTCCCTTCCCACTAATACCAACTGGCTACATAGGAAGGAGGAGAACCACTGCAAAACTGCCTCTTACTTCCAGTCCTTGCAGCCAGTCCAGAAGGGTACCATGGCTGATGGTATTGAAAGTTGCCAAGAGATCCAGGATATACAGAATTTGTAGATAATCAAGCCTCATCACATCATTGTTTGAGAAAACCTAGGTCTGAGGATCCACAATCTAAGTTATGCATAGATTAATTTAATTGTATTATGTTGTTATATGCCCGCATCAGGCTTGTGGTCTCTTCAGTTGTTTGGATTTTAATTTCAGGGAGTGCTTATGGTTGGCCCTCCTGGGACTGGTAAAACCATGCTAGCAAAAGCTGTCGCTACAGAATGTGGAACTACATTTTTCAATGTGTCTTCCTCCACGCTCACATCAAAATATCGAGGCGAGTCTGAAAAATTAGTTCGTTTGCTGTTTGAAATGGTAGGTATTGTTGATTCCCTCAGATGTTACTCTTATTTGCATAATTTGTTCTTGGCTCCTTTTCTTTGTAAAATGATTTCAGGGCAGTCAATGTACATTACAATGAGTGTATTATACTATAAATGTCCATATTGAATTGGTTTGGGGTTGGTGGTTTAAATGGACAACCTCAACAATTTCCTGCATATCTATGTCTTAGCTTGATATACTATTTGTTTTTGTGCATCTGTAGGACATTCCTTAAATTCACAACTGTCTTGATTTGGCAAGAAACATATAGGGTCTTTAAGAAAATTTATTGGTATCTATCTTTGTTAAATATGACTGTTAACGCTGAGGGTATTGTGTATGATTTTTTTAAAAAACCTTATGAATCCCTATGTCACATAAGAAATATTTGTCTTTGTTTTAAGGCCAAGTTTTATGCTCCTACAACCATTTTCATTGATGAAATAGACTCTATCTGTAGTCGCAGAGGGACTGTGGATGAACATGAGGCAAGCCGCCGAGTCAAGTCAGAGCTGCTGGTTCAGATGGATGGTAAATAGGGTTTGTTCTGCCTGCATTGGGGGGTCTTTTTCTTGTTTTATACATTGTTGTAGAATAGACCCAGTGAAGGAGGGAAGGACTTTAAAGGAAAAGTTCCATAGGGTCATCCTTTAAACTTGGTTCAGGCGACTTGTGCATCCAGAGACCACTTTTAAAAAACTGACCTTTGGGGATTCTGAGAACTGTAGAAATTTGGAGTTCCCTGAAGAGATGGGGCTGCAAATGTTGTCATTCATCGAAGCCTGGCTTTCTACAAGCAATTCCATCAACAGACATATTGATCTACGACCAGCATATGAACCCCTCAGAATCCAAATCAATCGAAGAGCCATCTGGAGACAGCACCAACCCTTAAGCCCCTCTTTCCTCCCCCCCCAGCAGTTCACCTTCCAATGACCCTGATCTAATATAATCTCCCCATCACAAGACCCATTACCAGCCTCCTATTGATGACTCACTCCTGACCCACTAATTCACACCCTCCCAACAACCCTGACATGAAGTACCTCCCCATCACAAGCCTCTCTCTGATGACTCACACCTGGCCCATCACAAGACCCTCACTTGACACTCCCACACCTGAAGCCCTTATATAAGTAGAACACTGACACAGACATCCACTAAACACCACTGAAGATGTTACCTGGCCTAGTAACGAAACGTTTGGAAACCAACCCTCAAGCTCAGAGAACGAACCTTCACCCTCATCCTACCCCCGAGCTGCAGATATTTGCCACTATTGCAAATGTTGTCTTTTTTTGTGGCATATTTTTTTTAAAGTTTAACATGCAGGTAGTCATTGGGTTATGATGGCAATTGGCACTGGAATTTCTGTTGCTAAGCCATGCAGTCATAAGGCCATCGTAATCCCAAGACCATGCTAACATTAAGCAGGAACTGACACAGGAAGAGGAGGGAGTCTCAGCAGGTCAGTAGGTGAGAGCTTTGGGTGAGAACTATGGGGCAGGTGAGCAGGTACCGCAGGCAGGTTCTACAAAGTCTGAGCGGGTGGGCAGGCAGGTGTAAAATCATCCCTTTCTAAATATATAGGGTCTTTCATTCATTTTCCCCTACATTATGTGATGTTTCTAAAACTAAGATGTGACATCTTTTTGCTTCCAAGATTCAGAGCACAGTATAGTGCATGTAAAACCTCAAATTAATGTGAACAACCATAGAAAAGCACCATGTACTCTAGCTCTATTGTTGCTCCTTTAGGTGTAGGTGGAGCTCTGGAGAATGATGATCCTTCAAGAATGGTGATGGTGCTTGCTGCTACNCAGCTACTATATCTCTGTGTTGTCCGTATAACATTGTAGTATATATTCAAGCATTTTCTCTTGCAATAAATCTACCAGTTTTGGGGAGGGGGTATATATTAAATGTAATATTTTGTATTACTTTAAAAAAAGGAAATGAAATATTCTATATAGAGAGTCCTTGACTTCTCAGTGAATGTTCAAAGTTACCACGGATCCAAAAAAAGGGACTTACGATCTGGAACTGAAGTTCTAATTCTTTCCTCCTCACAGACATATATTCTTATTTTGAACACTCGGCAGCTGTCTCACATTTATGGCTGTTTGCTGTGTCCTGTCATCAAATGACCTTGATTTATGATTTTTTTTGCTGGAAAATGGTGTTTGCTTCTGGTTTCCAGCAAAACAAAAAAACAAAAAACCCCGCCCATTGCAGACGTGTTTGCTTAACAGCCACATATTCACTTAACGACCATGATGATTCACTTAAGGACCACTGGAAAAATTGTTTGTAAAATGGAGTTGGTCACTTGATGACCCACATGACTTACAACCGTAGTTCTGAGCTTGATTATGGCTATAAGTCGAGGAGTACCTCTTTTGATATAAAGAATTTGCTTATTGGGTATGATCAGATGATACTAAACCATCGTAGAAGACCTGTTTGAGGGTCTTGTTCTTCCTTTACAGGACATAACATTAGCATTTTGTTCATTTATTTATTTGCTGTGCTTATTTCATTCTAGTTACTGATGACTCTGAACATCATGTATATTCTCTGTAAATCAGGTTAAAACTAACAAAATTACAATACAAAAATCAGAATATGTCTGTAGATATAAACTCTGGAAATGTCAATTATACTGAACAAATACTCCAAAACCAAAGGGAATAACATTAGGATATACCAGCTCTCTGCTGGAAGATCCACTTTTTAATAGCCTTCCTAAAACTCCAAAACTATTTGTTTGCTTTTCTTTTTTTTTCTTTTTCTTTTTGAATTTCAGGGGGAATGGTGTTGTATAGAACAGGGCTTTTCAACCAGTGGTACGGGTACCACCTGTGGTACATTGGCACCTGGCAGGTGGTACGCGACCATCCTAGAAAAGGGGTAGCGGGGGAGGCGAATGAGCTGAACCGGTGGCAGCACCGCACAAGCCTGAGCGAGAGATGGCTGGAGCTGCAGGGCTGTCAGGGCTCAGCGGAAGCGCCAGGATCAGTGCTGCTTTCCAGCTGATCGGCGCTTCTTCGGGACAATGTTAGCCAGCCAACTCTGTTTTAGATGTAGCTACCATTCATTTCCCAGTCTAATTTTCAGGTTTTTAAAATTATTGCTTTATTATCTGATTCTGTAATGGGCATCTCCAGCAGGCCAAGCTTCTAGAGATCTCTAATGTATCAGAGTGAACATACAGCTGACCTGTAAAGTAATTCATTCTACCTCTATTTTAAATTTTAAAAACCTGAATAAGCCTATGAGGGTCATTTCAGTAAATCAAAGCAAATGCAACTCACCTCCACTTAAGCTTAAATAGGTAGGCGTTTGCTAGGGCTTTTTCCTGTTTTGACTTAAAACAAATATGGTTGTAAGGATATAATTATAGATGATATATTTGATGTATTCTGAATGGAAACTGAAGCATACAGTATGCATGGAGATCTGTAGGCTTCCTGTATAACCTGGTGTTTATGTGCTCAATTTCTAGTTTTGCCATGATATCATGGAAATGGGCTTGTTCTGTAGATAGATTGAGGATGAAGACTGTTGTGGTGTGGAAGCTGTTGAAACAATGAAGGAATTTAACAAGATACTCATTTAAATGTCATCAAGGAATCTCACGTAAAGGATTTCTTTGAAGAATAAGAATTGAGAAAGTGCTGTTCTAGGTAGCTATGAAGATGTCTGAATATCTGGGAGCTATGCATGCGTCTACAGTTTTGCCACTAATCTGCAGTTACATGTTATGCCAAAAGTGAAGTTATTATGAGTGAATACAAGGGCACACAGTAGCAAAGCATGTTGTGTTTTGTGTTGTGTTGACGTGAATTATGATATAAACATATATCTATGTGTTTTTTAAAAATGTATTTGGCATTTGAAGTGATCTGCAGTTGTCTGCTTTCCCAGGATATGGGGAATATGATAAAATGTCTTGTCTTGTTTCTTGCTTTGAAAGTATTTCTTATGTCTAAAGTGGAGAAAAAATCTTCAGTGTTTGCACAGAATAGTATATTTTGTGTGAGTTCTTAAGCCCCATGCAAGAATTCAGCATGAATTCTGCGGCTTGACTGAGCATATGACTGGACAGATGTTCTGGTAGATCAGTGGAACCTTCTCATTATGGTGAATGGTTTGAATAGATCAGACATGTCAAACTCGTGACATCACATGATTATCGCGTGACGTATCGGAATTTTTTCCCCATTGCCGGCAATGGGTTGGGCGCGGTTTCCTCGTGATGCAGTTTGACACCCCTGAAATAGATGCTTGGAATTTTTTCCCCTTATTTTTCTTCCAGAAGGCAAGCACTGTGGTATAGATGTGTTGCCTTGATTTGGCAAAGTCCTGATGTAGATTGGTTCCAGGGTAGACATAGCATTGGTGGTTAACTTTTGCTTGTTGTGAAGGATACTGGCTTAGGAGTTTCTTGAGGAGAATCCAACATATATGGACATGGTTTTTGAATATTTGTATTTTATCAGATTTATTTTTATAATTCAAAGGAAGTACACATTTTGCAAAATGTGTTTATTTTAATTTTAATTAACTGTTTTATTGTGAAAATATGTAAGACAATAATGATGTAAAGTTCATTTTGATGTCTAGTGTTAATGTGATTATCCTAAAAGTACAATTTTTCTTTAGAAATCTTTTGATAGTAATTTTCAGGTGGATAAAAGATATTCAGTAACAGTAGCAAAACTGATAAGTGTGTATTGTCTTTATTCATTGCTTTCTTCTTATGAAATAATGTAATGTCTGTAATTAAGAAGCTGGTTTTGCACAGAAGCAGTTAACCTTTGCTTCATGAATTATATGTAACTTTTCAACAGCTCTAACTATGCATTGATGAACAGTATGAATGAAAAAAGATAAAAGATCATGAAACGCTCATTCACAACAGACCAAGATGGAAAATTTACCTTGCACAGTCAGAACAGCAAAACTTTAAGGATTATGGTTAGAGCAGTAGACAGAAGGACAGATGTAATTTGCTCTTTGAGATTGACCAGATCAAGAAATAGATAACCTCAGGGATGTAAGGAATCTACTCTATCCAAATTTTTCTCTGTCCCATTTTATATAAACAAAATCAGGGGGGGATTATTTTGAGTTTCTTTCTCACACTTGTTTCAGTCTCTAGAGTGTGAAGTCTCTTCTCCAAATCCTTCCTTAATGGCTTTGTCTTTTCTTCCCCCATCAATGGCTCTTTCATACTTTCTCCAAAGTAAATTCTAAATTCTTTACAAGTTAGGTACAAAAGAAGAAGTGAAGTTTAAATCATGAGTTTTAACTTTTGGAACCACTGGGTATATTTGAAATTTTCAAAATCTTTTGTGGGCATCTCACAAAATGATTAGTGTGGTGGGTTTGCTCATAAAACAGACATTTAGCAAAAGATAAATCTTCCTCTCAAGATATTCTGTATTCTTTTTTTGGCAATCACCAGCTATTTAAAAGATGTCTAAACAAAACAAATAAAATCAGATGATCTGTGGGGTCTGGAGAGAACTAAGGAAGTGTTGCTAGGCACACTGGTGCTGTACTGTGGACTTATCATTTAAGATATATAATTGTGAAGCTCCCCAAGACAGGCATAGACTGGATTTTCCCAGAAACCTAAACACAGTTCGGAGCTACCCATTTATTGTAATCCAGGAATGGAAATTTACATCAGCTAGTCACATTTGTTCTTCCCCTGGAGGACTCAGTTAAGGCATAGATCTAGCCCATAGGTGGCAGAGGACCTGAAAGACTACATCCTCTACATTTCATCAGAACCCATAACCTCAGAAGAATCTAACTAATGTTGCAAAATGTTCCCCTGCCTCTACCACAGACCATGCCCATGAAAAGTCAAGCCAAGAGTCAAGGCTGGTTGGAGTGGTCAACTTCAAGGACTAGATCACCTCCTGTTGCTTTCAATTCATCAGGCATTCAACAGAATAGGCTACCTGTTGCTGGGAACTCTCCTGAACATTTGTTTGAATACATTCTTTTCCATGATATGCATGTTGTGGTTTATCTTAAATCAGCCTGATCACTTGGATGACAATTTTATTTAGATTAGGAAATTAAGCATACCAGTGGGACAAAAGATATGCTAGCCATATCAAGATCGTGTAACAAGTGCTCTGAGGCAAAATGAGGTCAAAAATATAACAGCCTGAGTATGATGGACGAACGATTATTCATGATCACTTGATCTTCATAAGTGGAGGCCATGAAATCCCGCCTGTCCTGGTTCTAGCCAGTGCATGGAGATTAAAGTCACCCAACCCTCAAAGATGAAGGAACTTCAACACTGGACCTGGGATTAAATCCAGGAGTCTGAGTAGGGATCTTGCCCGACAGGAGGGCAGCCAGTGCAGAAATAGGATTTTAGTTGACATTTCTTTTAAAATTACAAGGTGCATATAGTTCGACGTCTGAAGAAAGAGGTCTGTAAAATTTAGAAACTGCCAGGTCAAATGAGGCAGCTTTCTCTCCCATTTCAAGGCTTCAGATTCTCATTGTTGTTTAGTACATCCAGTTCTTGTATTAATAAGTAGATAAAAAGTATTATGTTTTGTCTAGTGCTTAGTCCAATTGGTCTGGTGGCTAAGACACCACGCTAGAAACCAGGAGACTGAATTCTAGCCCCGCCTTAGACATGAAAGCCAGCTGGATGATTTTGGACCAATCACACCTCTCTCAGCTCAACCCACCTCCTAGGGCTGTTGCGGGGAAAATAAGAAAAGGAAGGAATATTAATTTGTTTGCCGCCTTGAATTATTTATAAAATAAAGGTGGGATAAAAATAAATAAATATAAATTAAACATAATATGGTTGCAATGCTGGAGAAACTTATTTGAAACGTTCAATTTTTATAGAAAGATGTGTTGTAAATGAATTAAATTGTTGAAAATATGCAAGCAGTTCTTTCTGTGAGCAGTAATAATCAAAAAAATTCCATTTGGCCCAATGTATACTTATCTTTAACTGCTCCCAAGGCAAATGGAAACAATCAGGATCCAGGAGTGAATGAGTGATTTTTAAAAAGATTTATATAGTTGCCCATTTTGCGAGACACAACTCTGAGTTGCTAACAAAGTAGTAAAAATACAATAAAAATAATACAACATAAAGAAGAAAAACCATACACCTGGTCCAATAATTACATTCATCTCGCAATGTAATCTCCTGAGCTCTACCCTTGCTCTCTTAATACTTGGAGTTAAAGCCACCTCTTAATGGCTTTCTGGAAGGTTAAGGGGGGGATCCTGCCAGATCTCAAAGGGATGGGTGTTCACTGGCGGAGGCTGCTATGACATGCTTCCTAGGTTCACTAAAGCTGGAGTCCCCAACCCCGGGCCGCGAGGTTGCAGCCTGTTTGGAACTGGGCTGCACAAGCAGCGTGCGAGCGCAGCTCCACTTGTGCGAGCGACAGGCACACATGCCCGCTGCTTACACAAATGGAGTTGCGCATGCCCACGTGCCTGCCTGCTGCTCGGACAGAACCATACTCTCTCCCCCCTGCTGGTCCACCAAGCCGGAAAGGTTGGGGACTGCTGCAGTAAAAGGCAACATTTACCGTATTTTTCGCACCATAAGACGCACTTTTTCTCCCCCAAAAGATGGGGGAAAATGTCTGTGCGTCTTATGGAGCGAATGCCACCTCCCACCGCACCGCGCCAGCTGACGGGCGCAGGAGGTAGATGCCGCCGCGGTCTCCCAGCCGCTTGCTTCTTCGTCTGGAGCAGTTGTAAGGGCTTGCATGTTCGGTGGCGGCAGCGGGGAGCGCGGCAGCGGCCCTTGGGGACCATGCAAGCCCTTGCAATTGCGTGCTTCTTCATCTGGAGCAATTGCAAGGGCTTGCATGTTCGGCGGCGGCGAGCGGGGAGCGCGGCGAGCGGGGAGCGCGGCAGCGGCCCTTGGGGACCATGCAAGCCCTTGCAATTGCGTGCTTCTTCGGATGGAGCAATTGCAAGGGCTTGCATGTTCGGCGGCGGTAGCGGGGAGCGCGGTGAGGGAGGAGCGCGGCAGCGGGGAGCGCGGCAGCGGCCCTTGGGGACCATGCAAGCCCTTACAATTGCGTGCTTCTTCGGATGGAGCAATTGCAAGGGCTTGCATGTTCGGCGGCGGCAGCGGGGAGCGCGGCGAGCGAGGAGCGCGGCAGCGGCCCTTGGGGACCATGCAAGCCCTTGCAATTGCGTGCTTCTTCAGATGGAGCAATTGCAAGGGCTTGCATATTCGGCGGCGGGGAGCGCGGCGAGCGCGGCAGCGGCCCTTGGGGACCATGCAAGCCCTTGCAATTGCGTGCTTCTTCGGATGGAGCAATTGTAAGGGCTTGCATGTTCGGCGGCGGCGAGCGGGGAGCGCGGCGAGCGGGGAGCGTGGCAGCGGGGAGCGCGGCAGCGGCCCTTGGGGACCATGCAAGCCCTTGCAATTGCGTGCTTCTTCGGATGGAGCAATTGCAAGGGCTTGCATGTTCGGCGGCGGCGAGCGGGAAGCGCGGCGAGCGGGGAGCGCGGCAGCGGCCCTTGGGGACCATGCAAGCCCTTGCAATTGCGTGCTTCTTCAGATGGAGCAATTGCAAG
>NW_015391643.1:0-18469 GCF_001527695.2 Protobothrops mucrosquamatus | reverse complement strand
CTTAAAGTCTCTCCATTTGTTAATGACAGTCATAATGATTCTTAATGTCACGTTGATTGCTGTTCACTTAACATGGTTGAAATATTAAATATTTTACTACACCATTTGCTTTAGAATATTTTTTTTCTTGTTTTCCTTGTCTAAAAACTATGTGCGTCTTATGGTCCGGTGCGTCTTATGGTGCGAAAAATACGGTAAGGGAAAGGACCTGGAGTATGCCCACTTTATCCAATCTAGTGAGGCAGGCATATATCCTCAAAAAGAGGCAGTTCCACAAATAACCTGGCCTTGTGTCATAAAGGGCTTGTATTGCACCCAAAAAGAAGCTCACCCTCCAGACCCTCACAGCCTCTAGGCACTGGGTAAGCACTGTGATGACATCAGCTGGGTATCATTACTGGATATAATTTGCTGTTGAATGTTGACCTCTATGCCGTTGGATGGCTCCACCGATCAGTTTTGAGTAGAGGTGCTCAACATTAAAGGGGATTAGGGCTGGACCTTTCCCTTCCCACTAATACCAACTGGCTACATAGGAAGGAGGAGAATCACTGCAAAACTGCCTCTTACTTCCAGTCCCTGCAGCCGGTCCAGAAGGTACCATGGCTGATGGTATTGAAAGTTGCCAAGAGATCCAGGATATACAGAATTTGTAGATAATCAAGCCTCATCACATCATTGTTTGAGAAAACCTAGGTCTGAGGATCCACAATCTAAGTTATGCATAGATTAATTTAATTGTATTATGTTGTTATATGCCCGCATCAGGCTTGTGGTCTCTTCAGTTGTTTGGATTTTAATTTCAGGGAGTGCTTATGGTTGGCCCTCCTGGGACTGGTAAAACCATGCTAGCAAAAGCTGTCGCTACAGAATGTGGAACTACATTTTTCAATGTGTCTTCCTCCACTCTCACATCAAAATATCGAGGCGAGTCTGAAAAATTAGTTCGTTTGCTATTTGAAATGGTAGGTATTGTTGATTCTCTCAGATGTTACTCTTATTTGCATAATTTGTTCTTGGCTCCTTTTCTTTGTAAAATGATTTCAGGGCAGTCAATGTACATTACAATGAGTGTATTATACTATAAATGTCCATATTGAATTGGTTTGGGGTTGGTGGTTTAAATGGACAACCTCAACAATTTCCTGCATATCTATGTCTTAGCTTGATATACTATTTGTTTTTGTGCATCTGTAGGACATTCCTTAAATTCACAACTGTCTTGATTTGGCAAGAAACATATAGAGTCTTTAAGAAAATTTATTGGTATCTATCTTTGTTAAACATGACTGTAATGCTGAGGGTATTGTATATGATTTTTAAAAAAAACCTTATGAATCCCTATGTCACATAAGAAATATTTGTCTTTGTTTTAAGGCCAAGTTTTATGCTCCTACGACCATTTTCATTGATGAAATAGACTCTATCTGTAGTCGCAGAGGCACTGTGGATGAACACGAGGCAAGCCGCCGAGTCAAGTCAGAGCTGCTGGTTCAGATGGATGGTAAATAGGGTTTGTTCTGCCTGCATTGGGGGAGTCTTTTTCTTGTTTTATACATTGTTGTAGAATAGACCCAGTGAAGGAGGGAAGGACCTTAAAGGAAAAGTTCCATAGGGTCATCCTTTAAACTTGGTTCAGGCGACTTGTGCATCCAGAGACCACTTTTAAAAAACTGACCTTTGGGGATTCTGAGAACTGTAGGAATTTGGAGTTCCCTGAAGAAATGGGGCTGCAAATGTTGTCATTCATCGAAGCCTGGCTTTTTACAAGCAATTCCATCAACAGACATATTGATCTACGACCAGCATATGAACCCCTCAGAATCCAAATCAATCGAAGAGCCATCTGGAGACAGCACCAACCCTCAAGCCCCTCTTTCCTCCCCCCCCCCCACAGTTCATCTTCCAATGACCCTGATCTAATATAATCTCCCCATCACAAGACCCATTACCAGCCTCCTATTGATGACTCACTCCTGACCCACTAATTCACACCCTCCCAACAACCCTGACATGAAGTACCTCCCCATCATAAGCCTCTCTCTGATGACTCACACCTGGCCCATCACAAGACCCTCACTTGACACTCCCACACCTGAAGCCCTTATATAAGTAGAACACTGACAGACATCCACTAAACACCACTGAAGATGTTACCTGGCCTAGTAACGAAACGTTTGGAAACCAACCCTCAAGCTCAGAGAACGAACCTTCACCCTCATCCTACACCCGAGCTGCAGATATTTGCCACTATTGCAAATGTTGTCTTTTTTTGTGGCATATTTTTTTTAAAGTTTAACATGCAGGTAGTCATTGGGTTATGATGGCAATTGGCACTGGAATTTCTGTTGCTAAGCCATGCAGTCATAAGGCCATCGTAATCCCAAGACCATGCTAACATTAAGCAGGAACTGACACAGGAAGAGGAGGGAGTCTCAGCAGGTCAGTAGGTGAGAGCTTTGGGTGAGAACTATGGGGCAGGTGAGCAGGTACCGAGGCAGGTTCTACAAAGTCTGAGCGGGTGGGCAGGCAGGTGTAAAATCAGCCTTTTCTAAATATATAGGGTCTTTCATTCATTTTTCCCCCTACATTATATGATGTTTCTAAAACTAAGATGTGACATCTTTTTGCTTCCAAGATTCAGAGCACAGTATAGTGCATGTAAAACCTCAAATTAATGTGAACAACCATAGAAAAGCACCATGTACTCTAGCTCTATTGTTGCTCCTTTAGGTGTAGGTGGAGCTCTGGAGAATGATGATCCTTCAAGAATGGTGATGGTGCTTGCTGCTACAAATTTTCCCTGGGATATTGATGAAGCTTTGAGAAGGAGATTGGAAAAAAGAATTTATATACCTTTGCCAACAGGTGAGTTTTCTTTTCAAATGTGCTTGTCTGGCACTTGTTATTTGACACTTCCTCAGGGAGCTGTTAAAAGAACACATTGAAATTTATGCAACAACATTGGATTTTCAGGCTTTAATAATTATCTTGATCATTGGAGAAAAAAGTAAAAAGTTGCTGGCAATTGCAGAATGAAAGAGCTGTAGCAGTCTTTCAGTGTAGACTCAATGAGGGGGATCAAGCTTTTTAATGAACTTGTAAACTTTTTTGAATGTTTAACAGGCGTTCCTTAAATGAGCATAGATTGAGCCTTGTAGACATCTTTAAAGAATTATTGCCAATACATTTTCCTATGTGCCTATTGCTGAATACAGAAAAGTAAGGCCATTAATTTTAACTTTCAAGCTTGCCATGTTGTAAATCAACTCCTGCCTGAACTTTATGACTAGATTTTGAGCTCTTCATTGTTCCCTACTTGAGGAAATCTCATTGTACAATGACTCTCCAGGTTGTCAATCAGAACTGCTATTAACTTCAAGATTCTGTATCATCTTAGGTTTGCTTTTAAGCTGACTCTTCTCTTGATTTAAGGTGGTATACTACCTGCTTTTTACCACTTGACTCTAAATAAGAACACAGTGTGACAGTGGTTTTAATGAAATTTGGTGGAAAGGAAGACTGTCTTAATCTTGATGCATTATTTTTCCTGCTTGCTAGGGTGTGCATTTAATGGGAAAAAAAGCAGTTTGTTTCGAGGTTTGGACAAAAAGCCTTACATTCCATTGAAATGTTCTCATTTGGTTCTAATGAAAAAAACGCCCTTAAGAGTGTTTCAAGTAGGGAACAGTGAGAAGCTAAAACAAGTGCATTGTTCCCTTATTTTTTTACCTTAAGAATACAGAATTGGGCAACCTGGAAAAATATGTCAAAGTCCTGGTCAGATATAGAGAGATTGATAGCCCTTGCGCTATTTATCAGGGTATTCTTTAAAATAGGATATAAAAAATATAATCCACAAACTCTAACTTCTCCATAGCTGTTAGAAGTAAACACAGCAAACAGCAGGCAGAAAGTGGATAATGAGTCTGTCAGTTTGGGATTGGTCATTCTGAATTGCTTCTGAATGTCAATAAAACCCAGTCTGACCTAGATGGGTCCATGACAAGGCCAGCACAAGTATCTCTGAACACAACTGCTTAAATAACTGTTGCCTTTTTTCCACCCACCATTTCTTCTCTTGTCTCCTGGTCTTGGCTCTAATTTCACTAGCTATAAAGCACAAAAGAACAAAAATCCATAATTTTCCACATAAGGACTCTGAAGTGATTTTCCCTACCCCATTTCACATTTGTTATTGTTGATGGGATGAGGAATTCTGTATCCCTCTTGATAGATAATAAATTATTCTTATATATTCATATATTCATTTATCTGTATGTTACTGCACTGATTTACATTGATTGTTTCAAATCAATTAAGATATTTTCCAGAATATTTTGCCATTTTTGCAAATTAGCAACTTTATTTTTCTAAGAATGTATTTATACAAATACATGACAGTGCAAAAAAATTATATAATTTAGGAATTAAATACAGCAAATGTTCTTTTATATATTTAGGAATCCACATTCCTAAAAATATGGACTTCAAGTTTAAACTTGAAATCATTACTTGAAAGAGTGGTCAAAATTAAAATTATAATGCTTGGTTAAATAGGAGCAGTAAAAATGTCATTACTTCTTTAATTCTTCTTTCTTAAACACCTTCCTCCTTGATGCATACATATGTATTGCTGGAAAAAATGGCAGAAAATGGTTAATAAACGTATGTGCTGGGCAAAAAAAACAAATATTCAAATATTCTCTATAAATATGTCAATGAAAGTAGCCTTGGAATTCCAATATTAAACAACAATAACAACAACAACAACAACAACAACAACAACAACAACAACAATAATAATAATAATAATAATAATAATAATAATAATAATAATAATAATAATAATAATAATAATAATAATAATAATAGTGTTGGAAGGGACCTTGGAGATCTTCTAGTCCAACCTCCTGCTCAGGTAAGAAACCCTATACCATTTCAGAAATGGTTGTCCAATTTCTTCTTAAAAACGTCCAGTGTTGGAGCAGTCACAACTTCTGGAGGCAGGTTGTTCCACTGATTAATTGTTCTAACTGTCAGGAAATTTCTCCTTACTTCTAGGTTGCTTCTCTCTTTGATTAATTTCCACCCATTGCTTCTTGTCCTGCCTTCAGGTGCTTTGGAGAATAGCCTGACTCCCTCTTCTTTGTGGCAACCCCTGAGATATTGGAACATTGCTATCATGTCCCTCTTCGTCCTTCTCTTTGTTAAACTAGACATACTTTCAGCAACCGTTCTTTATGTTTTAGCCTCCAGTCCCCTAATCATCTTTGTTGCTCTTCTCTGTATTCTTTCTAGAGTCTCAACATCTTTTTTACATTGTGATGACCAAAACTGGATGCAGTATTCCAAGTGTGGCCTTACTAAGGCATTGTAAAGTGGTATTAATACTTCACGTGATCTTGATTCTACCCCTCTGTTAATGCAGCCTAGCACTGTGTTGGCTTTTTTGGCAGCTGCAGCACACTGCTGGCTCATATTTAAGTGATTGTTCACTAGGACTCCGAGATCCCTCTCACAGTTACTACTATTGAGCAAGGTACCACCTATACTGTACCTGTGCATTTGGTTTTTCTTGCCTAAATGTAGAACCTTACTTTTTTCACTATTGAATTTCATTTTGTTAGATAGCGCCCAGTGTTCAAGTCTGTCCAGATCCTCCTGTATCTTAAGCCTGTCTTCTGGAGTGTTGGCTATTCCTGCCAGCTTGGTGTCGTCTGCAAATATAAAGGCCCCATTTATCTTTGACTTTATGGCGAACCAAATGACATAGAAAACTATTGAAATTGCTTTCAGCCAAAATTGAAGAAACTATAAGGAAAGAATTTTATAGATGTTACTTAACAACAAGAAAATTTAATATAATAAATTCTGGTAAAAGTCCCATGTTTGGAGAAAGTTTAAAGCAATATTATCACATGTAGGGATCTTTTAAAGTTGTCCAAAACTTAGCCAAATAGGATAGATCACCACACATATTAAATCCTAAATTGGCCTTATTAAGGGTTTTTTTTTAATATTTCAAATGTCACCTTGAAACACACACTAAAAGTTGTTAGTTTTCTTAATGGTTGCAGCCAGAAAGGTAGTAGCAACATACTGGAAAATTTGAATTATTTCATTTGGTGACAAATATGCTGGAAAATAGTTTTGATGGAAGAGCTGATCCCCCCGAAACTATTACCACATAGTAACACAGAAGATGATTTTTACTTCAACTTGTTTAAATGTATTAATTATTTGCAATACAGACAGAACAGTTTTCTAGCTTCCTAGATAACCTAATGAAAGAAGGTTATCTATCTTTTATTTCTGCATATACTCCGCTGTAAGGTTAATTGTTAATACGTTTTAAGGAAAACAAGAACGTACCTGTTTTTAGATGACTAGGTAAATCCACAAAGCTACCATTATTTCTTTCTGGAAAAAATGGTTAAACATGCCTCACAGTTTTCAGAGAGTTAGAACCTCCTGTCCAATCTCCTCACTTTGGATTTGGGACTGACTCTTAGAGCATGCAACCATTGTGGCCTCTGTAGCAACCCTGTATCTCAAGAGCACCAATTTAGGGAAGAGAATTCTAGAGCCATTAACAAAATTGCTTTCAGAATTCCTTTAATCAAGAGAAAACCAAATTATAACTTTAGATGTGGTAGAAATATTAACTTGTCAGTTTCCTCTAATCAGATAACATTTATTTTTACAGCAAAAGGCAGAGTGGAGCTGCTTAAGATTAATCTCCGGGAAGTTGAACTGGATCCTGACATTAGTCTGGAAGAAATTGCTGAGAAGATTGAAGGCTACTCTGGTGCTGATATCACTAATGTCTGCAGGTATCCTTTTTTTCCCTGTCTAGACCAATCAGAATACACAACAGCCTTTTCCAAGAACATTGCTAAACTTTCAGAATTTACATTTTTCATACTTTTCTAGTAATTCCTGCCCTCTCAGTTTTTGCACAGGAACAAGTATGGTTTTTTATATAATATAAAAGTGGTACAGTGTCAGAAATCCTTACTACGCCCCTGGTTCCAAGAGGACACGGGTTGATGAGTTCACAGGTGGCTGGATTTAATCAAGGAACTTCTGACATGCGTTTAGTTACATAAACAACAAACAAAGTCAGCGCTGGGAGCAATCGCTTACATACACATTCCCCAGCCGGGCCCCACCCCCCACCCACCTAACCAGAATCCGGTATGCAAGGTGATAAGAACAGCTAGGCAGGACGCACTGCAGGCTTCCCCGCATCGAACAGCTGTTTGGCGGCCTGGCCGCGGAGCCGGTCAGCTGTTTGGCGGGATGTCGCGGAGCCGACAACCACACTGCCACGCTCTGCCCGTTGACAGGCCAGGTACAAGGAGAGGGGAAGTCTGTCTGCGCAGGTCGCTGGTCTCCTCTGCCGCCCCAGACGCTGTTGCCCCCTCCCCCCTCCCGTTAATGTTGAGCCCACAGAGGCTTGATATACAGAAAATCTGGGATTCTCTTAGGATATTCACTTTCTACACAAAGGAAATTGAACAAGATTATCAAGTGTGTTATTCTTGCTTATTATGAAGAGTTAGTGAAGTATATTCATATTTCTCTGTATTTCTCTTCTAACTGAGGGCTCTCTAAGATATTTTTGAGGAAACACAAAACTCACCAACATTGGTTGGATTCAATTAAAAATAATATATATTTAATATATCTGCAGATTCTACTTTATTTAGTGAAATGTTGAATTCTGTAAAATTCAGAATTCTGTAAAATTCAATATTTGTAAAAACTGGTGGAAGAGTAACAGGTTAACTCTCAGTTTTTACTATTCATACTACTTTGCAAGGTTGAAAATGAAAGAATAATCAGATTAACAATGTTTTATGACTAAAGCCAAATGGTTTGATCTTGGTAACAGGAATTTATTTTTATATTATTAATTATAAAATGGCTTCTGAAAGTCATTGAAATTGTTGAGATTGACATTTTGTCAAGTGGTATGTTTTAGAACTAGGAAATGAAGATTTGGCATATTTTTGTCAGAGTTCATACATGAGTGATAAGTAAAATACTGAGCAAGATTAGAAAAAAGATCATTCCCATTGAAATCATTAGTTTTAGTCTACTTCCACCATTTGTTCCAAGAGAAAATTTCTTAATATCATGCACCTAGTGGAAAAGTGTAATTTTCTGCTACAGATATTCAGTCATCTATATATTTCTTCCATTTATTTTAATTGTACTTCTACTATGCTTAAGTACTAGCTGAGTAATATGATGTCTGCTTGTTCCCAATGCAGTAAAAAATATTTTCCCTCAAGTAGCTTCATTTAAACTGGAGACCAGGATGCACTACATTCAAACACAAATTCGATTATTGACAATATGGAAGGGAAAAAACAAAAAACCCAGCCTAAACAGAGGAGGCATTATAGTCCCACTTTATAGACTTAAGCAAATTAGAATAAACCTGTGATTGGATATAGTAGTTGGGCATCTCATTGGATATATCATATCATGTGTTTAGTGAGGTCAGTGAGATAATTAGGATGTAACTATGAGACAATAAACCAAGACTACAAAAACAATGAGGGCTTGAAAGAATAAAGAGGCAGTTTTCCATGAACATGGTTTCTTTTTAGAGAATTTCTCAGAGCTCTGTTCCTTACCAGAATTTCCCCCCCCACACACACACACTTAGCACTGATTGACCTTCTGAATGTCCTATAGCTAAGCTGACAGTGTAGTTTTCTTGGGAGAGTGTTTTATAATGGAGCAGTGCCCCAGTTTGACACCATATAGCTAAGCCAGTGCTTTTTTTTTCCACGGGAAGACGTCTTTGGGTTAGGAGCTTTCAACTTGGTCCTTAGAATTCCACTTTATTGTTATGATACTTCTGGGTACTGTTTTTGGAGGCCATGTAGACTTATTTATTTATGAGATTTATATGGCTGCCCATTTCAACAACTGTGATTTGGGGCAATGTACAGTGAACAAAAAAATAGAATTGGGCAGCAGATATCAAACAAGTACAAATTGCAGTTAAAATCAAAACAGTTGGGAATCCACAATATACATTATACTCCTCCAGGTAGAAACTCCAGTCAGCCTGGCCTCAACACTGGAAGAAAGAGGCATGTTTTTAATGTTTTAAAGGCCAGCAGGGTCAGGAGAGATCATTCCAGATACTTCAGGGAAGAGTTATGCTTTCTAGGTCCCATTGGACAGTAGCACCTGAAACACGCCCATCCATTTAGAATATATGGGACGAGAAGCTATCCCTGGAGAAATTTTCCTGCTCCTTCTACTTTTCCTTCAGATTCTTTTAATGAAAAACATAAAATAACCATATTGTGAAGCGCCAAATTCTAGCTGTCATTTTTATTTCCAAGAATATATTTAGACTGCCTAACATTTTGTTGAGAGCTACTTTAGTGTAGTGTAGTGTAATGGTTAAGGCATCAGGCTAGCCACTAGGAGACCAGGAGTTCTAGTCCTTCTAGTCCTAAGGAAGGAAGCAGTGAAAAACCTTGTAATTGACAAAGCTTTGTTGCATTTGTAAGTCAAGGACTACCTGTACTTGTTTGGAAATGTTCCCACATGGACAGAAAAAAAAAGTTAAAATGGAGTTATATTGAACATCTAGGTCAGTGGTTCTCAACCTTTTTAATGCCGCGACCCCAATCGGTCGTAAGTCGAGGACTAAACCGGTCGTAATTTGAGGACTAAACCGGTCGTAAGTCGAGGACTAAACCAGTCGTAAGTCGAGGACTACTCAACCGGTCGTAAGTCGAGGACTTTCCCTGCCCGGGAGCGCTGCGCATGCGTGGTTCCGCCCCCTGCGCCGGCCGAGGCGTAGCTGGCAAGCGGCAGAGACGGAGCAGGCCGACCACCAGCTGGCCCAGCCCAAGGGAGGTAAGGCACCCGCCGGAAAAGGGGGAAAAAATGGCGGACAAAAAAAATGGCGGACACCCTTGCTTGGTGACCCCCAAGAAATGGTCGATCGACCCCAAATGGGGTCCCGACCCACAGGTTGAGAACCACTGATCTAGGTGAAAGGGCCAGAGGAGAAGATGGAGAGCAAATCTCTTCAATATGGCTTATGATTTGTCATCCCCATTGTCCTCACATCATTTTGTGAGTAGGCAGAGGTCACAGCAGCCACAATATTTGATGTGCCAACATTGCAATTTGGCTTGTATATATTTGAGGAACGGGTCTACTAAGTCTCTAGTGCTGGCAAGATTGCCTGGCTGAACTTTAATTCTGTCTATAGAAGTGTTTCTCAACTTTAGCAATGTTAAAATGTGTGGATTTCAGTTCCCAGAATTCTTCATCCAGCTTGCATTCAGTTGGAAGTCCACGCATCTCAAAGTTGCTAAGGTTGGTAGTACAGCTTAATTTTATATAGAAGAAAAATTGCCATAGGCAAGTGGCAGTGTTTGTGGCAGTAGAAAGAAGCCTTTTAGAGTGGCATAATAGGCCTAAAGCTGTTTGAAGGAGTGTAATCTGATGGATCAGCTTATATATAAAGCTGATCTTTGGGCTGTTTTGTTCTTTTGGTAAGTTACCTTCTCCATTTTGCATCATCTTTGACCTTTTTCTTTCACATACAGTATTAGCAACAGCTTTATGATGTAAAGCTGAGAAAGATATGGTGCCCAGAAGGAGGTGCAAAAGGTTTCTTTTAATATTTAAATATTTAATATTTAAATCATATTTCATCTATCTGTACCCAGCTATGTATATATGTACTGAATTGGTTTTTCAACCAGATTGTGATCTTTTTTGCATAGTGTAATGCAGAATAAGTCCAGTGATGAATTTAAACTGCCTTTTAATTCTTAATCGAAATAATTGCTTGAATGCCTCTATATATTGTAACAAAACAATTGCTTTATAGCTTTTTTTACATCTGCCCATTTGCTAGAATTATTGGTGGATTTTCATCCTTATTATTGTATCATCTTTAGTTGCTGAAGATGAGTAAAGGCAACCTTGTCTGTGAAGGATTATAAAGTCATAGGGGAAGAGACTATTTAGATCAGTGTTTCTTAAGTTTAGCAGCTTCAAGATATGTGAACTTCAACTCATAAATTCTAATTTAGACCCTAGAGTCTAACCCTCCACCTGCTGTGCCCTTAGCTTTCAGGCTGTATACTTATCCAGATTTTGCAGACCTCTTTTGGGCTTGGAAGATAAGTAGAAAATTTCAAGGGATGTTATACAAGAATTTATGCTTTAAAGAAAATGTGTAAACCAATGCAAATTTTTATGCTGTTGTTTTTAAATATAGGAAATGAAATGTAATAGAATTATTGTTGGCAATGCAAAAAAAAACCCCTGTTACAAATAAGTAAAATGGTATTTCAGCCTTACTGTTATGCATCATTGCTAATATGTAGTATTTATGTGTTTTATTTTTAGGGATGCCTCATTGATGGCAATGAGGCGACGCATTAATGGCTTGTCACCGGAAGAGATCCGAGCCCTCTCCAAAGAAGAGCTTCAGATGCCTGTCACGAAGGGGGACTTTGACTTGGCTCTGAAGAAAATCTCCAAATCAGTTTCAGCCGCAGATCTGGAGAAGTACGACCAGTGGATGTCAGAGTTTGGATCTGCTTAATCCTGGAGTCTTCTCTTTATGAAGGATTTTAGATTTTTAATTATAAAATATTAGAAGGATTTTGAAACCTTTTAGGCTCGTGGTTTTCTTATGGACAATATTCCCCCCTTTTTTTTCCTTTTTGCACTTTTAGGGGAACAAATGAGAATGTGATGTAATGAGGTTATAATATTCCATAGAAACTGAGAAATCCTTGTCTAGTTTTGGTGTTCTGCACTTTAACAGTGAATGCTTGTGTCCTATTTTTGTTGACATAGTTTCATTTGCTAGTCAGACATGAGATTGGATGGAGAGAAATTAAAATAAGTCATACTGCATCCTTAATATTAGGCTATATTTGTCAGATTAACATCACATCCTGACTTTCTTGAATGTGGGTAGAAGGTTTTTATTCTGTCTTTATATGAAGATTATCAGTAAGATCTGGACCAAAAATATTGGGGATCTTTTTATGCTGCATTCAGTTGCTATGGCTACAATGATATTTGCTAGAATTCAGTAATAAGGCAAAACTGTTTTAGTTTTCTCTATCTGCTGCCCTCTTGATATATCAGGACTATAGTTCCCAGAATTTCCAGAAGCCTTTGGGAAGGCTAGGAATTCTGGTAATTGCATTCCAACTGCATCTGGAGGGATGTGATTCAGGAAGAATTAAGGTAAAAGGAAAAGGATATATACGACTCCAAAGACAGCTCTTGGCATTATACTCATCACTTGTGGAAATATGAAAAACAATTTTGATCTGTGCATGTTTACTATAGCCAGCAGCAGATTAAATGCAATTAGCTCAATTGCTGCATCAAAATCAGAAGCATTGGGATTTGACTACTTGCTTTATACTTTGTAATTTGAAATTTCAGAACCATTGTTGTTCTTGTTTGTGCTTTACATCAATATAAATCTATATCAATTTCTTCATACCACTGTGAGGAAAATATTAATTCTTCAACTATCTTAGTCATTCCAATACTGTATGTTTGTGTATTTCAATGGCTAGTGATTTAACTTACTTTAATTTATATTTTATGAACACTAGTTGTGTGGTTGCAATATAAGATATTGAAGTGGAACACAGTGACACTCCAAACTTGAAGCTATAGAATTGTCATTCTTGAAATCCAGAACTACTCTATTCCCTTTTTTAGAAAAAAAAAACTCTTTTAATATTTGTCATTAGTTTTTGTGTAACATTATGCTATTTGCAGATATAGCAATGTATATTCATGCCAAGATTTGTTTTTAATAGTGCATATGGGAAGTGTCACAAAACTGTCATCATCTATGAGGTCTATGTTGACAAGAAGTACAGTTGAGATCTTGAAGTGATCTGTATGGGTGGATCTGGTTTATTTATTTATTTATTGTTGAAGAAAGATGTGATAATTCATGGCAGGTTCTGATTTTGAATGTGGCTCTAGAAAAGTTAACATGGATTGGGAATTCCAACTGTCTACATGTCAAGGGATCACATCTTGTGAGTTTCAGATGTCACGAAAATCCAAGGTTAAGGTTTTGTTGTCAAAAAATTAGTTATATATTCTGTTCTGATTCTCTAGGTATTTTTGCACTTGGAGGTAAAAATGATGTCACTTTTTGACATCAGCAACAAAATGGAAATAGATCCCTGGCAGCCTTTCTGCCCTCCCTAGCATATATTAAGAATTAGCTGACACCTCTTCTTCCTTGATATACTTTAGGTTCATTTTAGTTTAATTTAATTTTAATTTAATTTTTACCTGAACTGCCAAATAGTTAACCCTTAGCCTTTACTTTTGCTTTACAATGATGTCATGTGTCATTGTTCATACATTGTGATAACCACCTTTTTGGCAGGATCTTTGGCCATGTCTACAGTTATAGATCAGTATTAATAATGTTATTTATACAGTGTATTCCTCCCAGAAAAGAGATAAATTAGCTGAGACAAATTTGGTTTGGCTCAGTAGGGAAGAGAAAGACCGGTGTGCAAAATGACAGAGACCTGTTACACTACATATGACAAATTATGCAGGTTGTGTTTACAAGATACTGCACCAATTTCCACTTAACATTAAATGTAAGTAATCTGGAAAGTTTGTTGGTATTTGGTTCCTGCTGCCAGTAGAAGCAGGTAAACAAATCAGAAAGTCCTATCTGTACATGAGTACATGAGAATAGAGAATTGTCGTCTTCTCTCTTAAAATCCATAAGCATAATCCAGGATTTTTCTAACTAATTTCTTTCACTTGCTAGAAGAAAGGACCCAATCAATGCTAAACAAACATAATGCTAAATCATCCTAGTTGGAGTTCCTGTTTTGTTTAGCCACACCCATTTGAGGAGGAGCCAAGTAGGAATGATGAAGCAGCATAAGTATTCACAGGAGGAATCAGTTCAAGCCAGATTTTTTCCAATTTTAAATGCAGTTGAAGTCATCTTGTGTCAAGACTGTGAATGGTGCATTGTGTTCATTTCCAACAAAAGACAATTTTTACCTTGAGCAGAAGAAGTCGTAATAAATGTCCTAATGATGACTCACTTTTCTTTCATGTGGCAGTTTTTTGTTCCGTGGACAGATTTTGCACTCCTGCTGTAGTTGAGTTGGCAGTGATGCTCTGAAAGCATATGAGGAAATCAGTGCAGTAGCTCATAAATTTTCCAGTTTTAACAACCTTACCTCTTTTAGATCCATTCATTGTTTTCCTTTGTGAACAAAGTGGCCTGGCATTGTAATTTGCAAGGAAAATAAGGACTCTCATAGGAAACATACAATTCTTTCAGGACCCTCTGCTGTTTTCTTACTAGAAGTTGCATGCTTTTTTGCTCTCACATTTTCTGTACTTCAGAAATAGAAAAGAACAGATAGAGGAAATCTTTGAAATCTTTCTAAAATACCAGTGATAGTTTCAGCATGATGATTTATTCAGAATACATGCACATAAATATTTTTGGAAAGATAGATACTACAATAAATAAGTTGAACATAAAGTACTTGTATGTTAAAAGTAAAAACAATTCTGAAAATTTTACCTGCCTAATTATTTACTGGATTTGGCAGTCTTTGCTAGTTTCTCCCAGTTGATTTGGATTACTCTGTTTTGTTTCATCTTCTGAAAAATCAATTGTGTACTCCAGATGTTCTGGATTACCACTTTAGTCCCTTGCTAAAGGAATAATAGGAAGAGTTAGCTATCAGTATTTCTTTGATGGGAGTTGGGAACACTATTAAATACTGATTCAACGCAGGTGGAATAGTTTCTTTGCAGGGCTCACTGGAATTATTCTACTTCTGATGATAAAAGATACTTTAATCTGAAAACTCAAGATAATTATTTTCCTGATTCTATAATGGAGAACATTTAATGAAACCTCATATTATTTATTTTATTTATTTAAACATTTTTATATAGTGTCTAATCAAGAATTAAAATGATATTGGCAATAAAATAATAAACATAAAAAAACCAAAAACCTGCACCAAGTTATGTTTTCAACATGCAGTTCACCTCTTCCTATCCCAGCGCTTGGGAAAAAGCCAAGTTTCCAGTGCTTTTTGGAAGGCTAAGAAGGTAGAGGCCTACTGAACTTTAGTGCAGGAGCTGTGGTGGAAAAGGCATGCTTCCTGCGGTAGCTCCCATAAGGTGGCAATGTTTAAAGGAAGGCATTTGGACCATGCCCACTCTATGTAGCCTGGTAAGACAAGTCCTTAGGGAAAGGTGGTCCCACAGATAACCTGGTCCTTTAAAGGTCATCTTGAACCAGCATCTTCAAATGCACCTGGAAGGAAACTGGCAGCCAGTGCAGCTCACGCAACGGCAGTGTTACATGTATAAACCTAGGAACACACATCACTATATACACCACCATATTCTGGACTGGTTATAGGAGTGATGGCGAACCTTTTAGAGCCCGAGTGCCCAAACTGCAACCCAAAACCCACTTATTTATCATCGGGTGCCAGGTGGGCGTGGCCCACTGGGTGGGCATGGCTATGGTCATGGCAGACTGGGTGGGTGTGGCCAAGCTGGGCATGATCACCTCAATGTTGCTCGTGGGGAAGGACCCCTGTGGGGGCCGGGCAGGGTTGGGGGAGATCCAGGGGGTCTCTGGCAGGTGGGATGGTGGGCAGGAGGCTCGTCCTGTGGGGTGAGGCTAGGCAAGGTAGGGTGGGGGTCCCATTGTTGCAGGGCAAGGCGAGGCACAGGCTGGGGCGGTTGCTGCCTGACACCATTGGCCCACGCACACAGAAGCCAACGAGCACATGGGGGCCGACAATGTCCGTCAGCAGCCACAGCCTGCCGGCCCCTCAACTGGCGCACTCTGGGGCTCCGCAGCCCACCGCCAGCAGTTCAGAGAAGCCGCCTCTGAGCTGGATGGCCGGCCAACAGCTGAGGAGGTGATGCAATGGGTCGTGCCCGGGAAAAGGAGAGCATGCAAGGCCAGGAGGGATGGGATGGAGGGGGGAAAGGAGGGAAATCAGCCATGCTGGGATGCATCCAGCCACATGGGAGCTCGGCGAGTTAGCAGTCAGCTGGTTGAAGAGGGACGGTTGCCATCTCCAGGGCATGGTGCGTGTGCCCACAGAGAGGGCTCTGAGTGCCGCCTCTGGCACGCGTGCCATAGGTTCGCCACCACTGGGTTATAGTTTTCAGGTGGTCTTCAAGGGCAGCCCCATGTAGAGTGCATTGCAGTTATTCAGATGGTAGGTGACCAAGGCATGAGTGACTGTGAGCAAGGCTTCCCAGTCAAGGAAAGGGGCCCAATTGGCACACCAGATAGATCTATGCAAAAAGGCTTCCTATCCATGGCTGCCACCTACGAGTGTAGGAGGACCCATTAAATTGCATACCAACTCATCTGGAGGAGTGCTGAACCATCTAGAGCAGACATGTCAAACTCGCGACATCACGTGACATCGCGCAACGTATTGGGCCGGTTTTGCCATTGCTGGCAATAGGGTGGGCGCGGCTTCAGTATGATGAAACCAGCCCACAGGGCGGGAGTTTGACACCCCAGATCTAGAGTCTGGGCCTAATTATTATGGTTGCTTGCACAATCAGCCAGATACTTAGACTGGATTTGGCATTTTTTATCCATGAAGTCCTTTCCAAGGATCTGGGATAGGCAGATGTTGATGTTGGATGGTATTAAAGATGACACAGGATGAAAGCTGTTCCAGGTTAAGCTGTCTTTTGCAACTGATGGTGCTTTTGTCAATAACGATGGTGTTCAAATGGTGCTCCAGTTTTGGAATTGCATCCAAGTCACTTATTAGTACGAATAGTAGTAATCTTTGCTTTCTTTTTTAATTTTTTAACTTCTTTATAATTTTTTTTTTGCATTTTAGTGCAGTTTTGAGAACAATTTCAAAGTGCATCAGTGTAGAATGGAAAGAATAATTTAAATATCAGTACTAGTTTTTTTATTGTGAAACATTATAGAACAATGTTTAATATTATTAACTGCCAAGAACAATATTTCCTTATTTGCATGGGGTTGCACTTTCAAGGTTTTCATAAAACATACCCATTTTTTTTAAACCTATGGTATCATTTAGAATTATTAAACATTTATTCCATGTGTTTAGATTTTTTCACTCCTGTTCTCTCCTTTGTTCTTGGTTTACAATTCTATTTTATAGAGATAATGAAGTTCAGCTGAGAAACAATATGCCTGATATTACTAACGAGTAAATTGTTGAGCCAAGAATTAATGTTCTTATAGCTGTTGATAATGTCACAGTATGTCTATTAAAAGTAAGTTTGGGCTGAAGTAGATATTGGGCTGGAAACCAATAATTAAATGTGTGATTTTTAAAATTAAAATTCCTTTCTTAAATTTCATAGCAACTGTTAAGGACTGCAGTTTAGCTTACAGCAGAAAAACAATATGTGTCTGCGTTATTCTCTTTAACAAATGTTGGTAGTTTTGATTATTTTATTTGAAAAAAATATCTTTAAAAAGAAGCAGATCCTTCCTTTAGCTTCTCAACTACTTAACAAAGGAGGTGCAGTTGCACTATATTACTTTGCTGCAGCTTATAATGATAGTTTTGGTTGTTTTATTTGAAAAAAAATATTTTTAAAAAGAAGCAGATCCTTCCCTTAGCTTCTCAACTACTTAACAAAGGAGGTGCAGTTGCAGTATATTACTTTGGTGCAGCTTATAATGATACATAAATCTCAAGTGACATTGTTTTAATTAGAAGAAATTCGTCCCTTTAACTTTCCTAGGTTTGGTCAATGAATGGGCAAGAGTGTTGCCCTTTCTCATTATGGCTGCCTGAAATTACTGTTTTAATGGTTTTTCTGTTTTCCTGTTCTAATGCTTTTTCTGCTGTCATTGGCTTAATGGGGATTTTTAGTCCATACCGGTCTGGAATGACACAAATTATAACTAAAAAGAAATCAAACTAAAATTGTAGTGATGGAGATAAAGGAAAATTAGCTGGGGGTGAATGTAACGGAAACCATAGCAACTGTAAGAAAGAGTTATAAATATAAGTCATTTGAACTAAATAAATTACACAAAGGACTTCTGGGCAACACTGCAGTATCCAAGCTAAGAAACCACACAATAGTATGTACGTGAATACTAGTCATATCTTGTTTTTTTAAAAATACGGCTTTTGTTTCAACCAGTCTTGTTCTAAACTGATGCTCCCTAGAATTTTGGACTTTCATCAACTCCCATAATTCTCATCGGGATATTGATTGGAAATGATGGGAGCTAAACCATAACACATTCCCAAGTTGCTTTCCAGAGAAACAGGGAGAAACTCTCTTGTATCTTACTAAGGTTTGCCAACATTAGATACAGAAGAGTCAGAGACAGATTTTCTGCTCAGAGGAAATTCCGAAAATCAGGCAATTTCTTCCTCTA
>NW_015391642.1:39774-47286 GCF_001527695.2 Protobothrops mucrosquamatus | reverse complement strand
GGCAGGGATAGATGACAATTGGGTTCTGCTTTAGAGAGCTGAGAGTTGCAAAATGAATTGCAGCCCATTGTGTGGTGTCACTGTACAGTTGACACAAAAGGGAAGATATGCAATGACATCATGAGGCACATGGTGTCTTTGTGGATTGTACTGGATGCCTACATATTTCTTCCAATTTGCCTCTGCTAAAAATGGTCTGGTAGGTTTTTCAACTGGTGTGAAATCTGCAAAAGCTATTGGACTAAAATGAACAGTGACATAAATGAAATATGCAAACTTCAAAACAAAACAGAATGGGTTGTTGGGAAATGCTTGAAGACAATTGCCAAGAATTTGAGACCAAGACTAGCATCAGTGTCCACAGTCCAGTGTTTCTTAACCTTAGTAACTTTAAGATGTGTGGACTCAACTTCATCCTTGCTGGATAATTTTGGGAATTAAAATGCACACATCTTAAAAGTTGCCAAGGTTAAGAAACACGGGGGCAACAGCTGTCAAGAGCTCTTGGTTGGGAAACTATTACTCGTGCTGGATCTGGTCCTTGCATTCTGGCTGTGATGTTGCCATACTCTGCGGCTTTGGGGGAACTTGAGAACTCACTGTGAGCTGCTATTGAAATTTCCTAGGTAAGGTTGTCAAAGGGCATTATGGGTAACTGGAATGGCAGACATTTTGCAACTGGCAAAATGAATAGTTAACTCTTGCAGGAAGAGGAGAAACCAGGATTAAAAATATGTCTTACTGGGTTGGAATTACTATCAGTTCTGCTTTAAGGAATTGTTGGATTCCCAAGCTTTTTGATAAATGTTTGGCTTATGTTTATATTTGGATTTAAAAAAACAAACAATCTTTGCATGTAAAATCCTGACTGCTGTTCTGTTTTGTTCACAGCCAAATGCCTATCCCATTGGACAATGCTTTCAGCAACAAATTTATGTAAGTCTTTATCATATTAGCAATAGTTGCACATAAGTCATTTTTTTCTAACCCATCAATTATGAGGGACTTCAACCCTAGGCTAACATGGAATTATGAGAGTCAAAGTCCCACACATTTAGGGATCTGATACTACTCAGGTAGGAATCCTCTGAAATGGGCACAAAGGAGCATGTTAGGAATTTTGGCTCAGCGTGGGAACCCAATCACCATGTTTGCACATTATGTGAATCAGGTTATCACAGTCAGACCTGCCCTGACCTGGTCCTTTAGTCGAGAAAAAACTTCAACTCCATTTGTAGTGAAAGATATACTTTTACTAAAAGCCAAGTGGATCACAGTATAGCAAAAACCAGAACTACAGTTCGCCTGCCAAAATTCCCTGGTTAACTTTCCCAATCCACTTCCTCTCCCCCCCTCCCTTATTGTCCAATTATATTTGAATAAATTGTTTTGGGAATAGTTGCTTCAACGGGCAGGTTGGGGAGCCAATGAATTCCATTCCCAGAATTTTGACCTTGAGCTGGTGCCTCTGGATGGTACGATGAGTAGTTGGCTTCATTAGTTTCACTTTCCCCCAAGTAGTCAACCCCCTCCCGTTGGGCTCCCACACCCCATAGTTCATGGTAGACTGACAGTGAAGGTGAAAAGCAAATGATGGCAGTCCTGCCAATCGCATTCAACCATAATGTGGTTGATTAATATAGGCCAGGGGTAGGCAACCTCGGCTCTTTTATGACTCGTGGACTTCAACTCCCAGAATTCCTGAGCCAGCATGGCTAAGCATGGAAACCTCCCTTTCCCCTCAGCATGGCTGGCTCAGGAATTCTGGGAGTTGAAGTCCACGAGTCATAAAAGAGCCAAGGTTGCCTACCCCTGATATAGGCTGTGCCGGGTACGGGAACTCAGCAACTGGAAGTTGTTAACATGTCTTAAGGATTAAGCTTATGTGAGAGCAAAAGTGGGTAGCAGTTAGGTGCTGGACTCCGCTTCAAGCTCCTCCCCTGCCATGGGGGGCTTTGGACACGCTGTGCTCTCACAGCTCAACCAGCCTCATTGTGTCATTGTTATGCGAAGATATTGGAGGGGGGAGTGTTATATATGTTCCCTGAGGCTCCAGAAGAAAAGGAAGGCATAAATCTAAGATATCTAATAAAAATGAACCAGTATGAACCCAACCTTAGTAATCTGATGTATCTTTTCTAATAAGAGCTGCAATAGGAAGGAATCAGTGCTGCAGGTTGGACTTGAGCATCTTCGGAATTTCCCATAATGCACCAGATTTAACTAGGCCCCTTGGGCATTTTGGGAAATCTGAATAGTTTGAAAACTTTTTGAAAAGAATTCTAAGAGGTCAGCAAGTGAATCACGGTACGGCCTTGATGCTCTGGAAAAAAACCTGAAAGATGCCAGAGGCTAAGGCCTTCAGTGGACATTTACAACTATGACCAGGAAGAACCATGGGTGCTTTCTCAGGGGAAAAGGCTATGCTTAGGTGGATAATCAAAGATGTCCCCAGGAGGAAGTCAAAACAGTAAACATGTCAATAGAAGCTCTGTCCTCTGTTTATGTGAATGAGCATGCACATTAAAGAGGGCAGGGATAATAATAATAATAATAATAATAATAATAATAATAATAATAATAATAATAATAATAATAATAATAATAATAATAATAATAATAATAATAATAATTAGTAGTAGTAGTAGTAGTAGTAGTAGTAGTAGTAGTAGTAGTAGTAGTAGTTGGGAGGGACCTTGGAGATCATCTAGTTCAACCCCCTGCTCAGGCAGGAAACCCTATACCATTTCAGACAAATGGCTGTCCAGTCTTTTCTTAAAAGTTTCCAGTGTTGAAGCATTCACAGCTTCTGGAGGCAGGTTGTTCCACTGGTTAATTGTTCTAACTGTCAGGAAGTTTCTCCTTAGTTCCAGGTTGCTTCTCTCCTTGGTTAGTTTCCACCCGTTGCTTCTTGTCCTGCCCTCAGGTGCTTTGGAGAATAGCTTGATTCCCTCTTCTTTGTGGCAGCCCCTGAGATATTGGAAGACTGCTATCATGTCCCCCCTCGTCCTTCTCTTCATTAAACTAGACATGCCCAATTCCAGCAGCCGTTCCTTATATGCTTTAGCCTCCAGTCCCCTAATCATCTTTGTTGCTCTTCTCTGTACTCTTTCTAGAGTCTCAGCATCTTTTTTACATCGTGGTGACCAAAACTATTTGATTATGACGTGGCATCTGACATTTTTTTCCAGACCCACTCTATTGAACATCCTTATAAAATTGGCCTTTGTTGATCTCCGATTGATAATTTGAAGGTGCAAAGTGGAAAGGAAAGGCAGATTAAATCTAATATGCTTTGTGTGTGTATTCTCTCCACAGCCTCTCCCTTACCGAGCTACCATCTATGGGGGCCTTTTTCCATCCAAATCAATAATAATCTCCGGTTCTGTGTCCCCTTCTGCCCAGAGGTAAAGACTAAGAAATATTATTGGTAAAATTTTCTTCCACACGATTTTAATCTGAATTCCTTTCGAATGAATGGTTTGGGGCTGCACAATTAAGTTGCCTTTTGAAAAAGCACCTTAGAGACAACCGTGTAATGCAAGTGGTATCATCTACCAGAATATTTATAATATAAGCCTGAAATGTCTGTAAAGTACATACACGTAACAAAAACTCTTGAGACATCTTAAAGACCAACAAATTGATTGTGACGTAGGTACAGTGACTGAAGATAATATATTTGTGCATCATTTGTGCAGTTTGAATTCAAAGGGAAAACTATTTTGTAACACATGAGGGCGCTAATGTTGCACCCGTCAGTAACTCCTGAAATAACATGCTTCTCCCCCCCCCCCCAATCGTGCTGATTCCTAGAAAAGATGCTGCAATTTTAAGAAGTTGCAGAACGGATCTGTGAAGCATCTTTTTCCCTTTCAGTCAAAAATGCTGCATGGCTGTAATTTATTATTGCATTTATTTTATTATTAAATGTATATGCCCACCCATTTCACTGCTATAGCTCTGGACGGCTTATAAGATTTATCAGACTGTAAAGTGAGTCTCCATCCTTTTCTGTGTTTTGTATTTTATCTTTAGTGATAAAAAAATAAATAAATGTTTGAAAAAATAAATAAATAAAGCGAAGCTCCATCAACAGATGATAAAGAGATATTGCAAATGAACATCGGTGTTCCTAGAGTGAGTTGGCCATACTTCTGAAATTTATTCCTTCCAGGAACAAAGTTGGCTGGCCAAAAGCACAGTCAGTTGGGTGACAGAATGAACTCCTCTTTGTCATCAAAGCTCATTGTTCAGATCTGTTACCTTGCCCTATGAAATAAAATGAGTGGAAAGGACACACACCCAGGCATGCACACACCCATTCCAAAAGCACTACGTGTGATAAAATGAACTTCGCTGTACTTTTATTTTTTGTTAAGTGCAATTAAAAATAATCATTACTAGTCACCCTCCATGCATTATGGTGTATGATATTATCTATCTATCTATCTATCTATCTATCTATCTATCTATCTATCTATCTATCTATCTATCATCTATCTATCTATATCAGTGATGGCGAACCTTTTAGAGACCGAGTGCCCAAACTGCAACCCAAAACTCACGCATCGTCGGGTGCCGGGTGGGTGTGGCCCATTGGGTGGGCATGGCTGCGGTGGTAACAGCAGACTGGGTGGGACTAAAAAGTTCAATCAATCAATTCCAACTTTGCAAGATCTTTTTTTTCCCCGCGAGAAGTTGAAATTGACTGATTGAAATTTTTTTTTGGGACACGGCAGAGGCCTAAAGCGAAAAGGTTTTATAAAACCCAGCTGAAGGCCTAGGACTGGGACGACGGCGCACGTGGCTCTGAGTGCCGCATCTGGCACACGTGCCATAAGTTCGCCACCACTGATCTATATCAACTATCAACTATCTATCATCTATCTGTATCTATCATGTATCTATATCTATCAGCTATCATCTATCATCTCTATCTATCTATCTATCATCTATCAAGTGAACCCTTTTTTACAGATCTCTTTAAAAAAAGAATCTATTTGGGAAAAAGATTCTTGCTCACCAGGTTCACATGGGAACTTCCTTTGAGAAAAATAATGGCTTTTGAATCAGCAATATAATATCTTCAGAAATTGGAATGTTCATTGTGTCATTTCTGGATGTGGGGTCTCCTGTTTATTCTGCGGCACAACATTTGGGTCTTTTTATGTAGGTTCCACATCAATCTGAAAGCGGGGAACGATACTGCTTTCCATCTCAATCCACGGTTTGATGAGAACGTGATTGTTCGAAACTCCAACCTCAACATGCGCTGGGGTTCAGAAGAGCGACACCTGCCCTGTGGGATGCCTCTGTTGCGTGGCCAACCCTTTACCGTAAGTCAAAGCAGTTTGGTTGCTCAACCTAGGCCAAATGATTGTGTGAACTGACTTAAGTTTGCATTTATCAGGCTAGCCTAATGCATGAATTTCAGAATCCTCGGTTTGCCCATACAACAACACTCTCTTAAAAGCTGCACCGCTTACAATCACAATTAAGACTGGAATTTTGGTCATATGTTGGTGCAGTCATAAGTCAAGCCATCATGTTATCAGACCCAATTTTACAACCCTTTTTATGGTGGACCTAAAGCAAATCACAATTTAATCACCAACTAATCACTGTTAAACTTGAACTAGAAATGAGTGTCAGAACCATGGTTAGCACAACATAAATTGCCAAATAAAATAATATATGACAATATGTTATTAGTATATCGTATAATAATGCAGTGTATAAATAATACAGTATAATGTAATATATACATTTCTTCCATATTACTATGTATTTATTCTGATTTAAATATTTTATAAAATTGAAATGTAGTTTTAGGGTAAACCCAAATTTGGGGTGTAGTACTAATGCATGTATTAGGTTAAAATCTCAGACTGAGTTAAAATCTGTATCATGGTTACTTTTAGTTATTCTGAATACTCATCATTTAGTGACTTTGAGGAGATCATCAGTTTTTGCAGATGCCTCTGTGAAACACATTTGCTGGTTTGTTGACTTTAAAATGGGTAATTTGTGATACAAATTAAATAAAATAAAAACTGAAATATCTGGGTTATATTATGGGGTCCCATTAAAGTTATTACAAACATGCATTTTATCTTTGTAGATCTGGATTCAGTGTGAAGCACACTGCTTCAAGGTGGCTGTGAATGGACAGCATCAGTTTGAATACAATCATCGCACACATAATCTACTCCAGATAAATCTGCTTGAAGTGGACGGAGACATAATGGTGACCAATATCCAGGCTTAAAGTCATCAGTAGAGGCCCATTTTTGGATGGATGTGCAATTGATGGAAAATGTTGAGCTTTACTACCTAAAATTTGAATAAATGCTCCTTTCAGATCATGTTTAAGAAACATATAAGTTCAGATTTTTTCCCCTTCCATTCTAATTGCATGAATAAACTTGTTTTGTTCATATCTAGTTTTGTTTGCTGACTCAAGTGTGGTGAACTGAAAATCTGGTTCTGAGTTAGACATGGAAATTTCAGGAATATATCCTTCCTTTCTCCTGCTTTGGACTCTTTATTTAAGTAAATGGGAAAAGAATTTCAGTAGCCAACTACCAATAATGTTCCTGACAGACAGTGCCCAATTTATTTGGGTGATGTTGCAGGAATTAAAGAGCGTTTTGCCTGCTGAAAAGCCTACAACAGCTTAGAACAGTGGTTCTCAACCTGTGGGTCGGGACCCCATTTGGGGTCGATCGACCATTTCATGGGGGTCGCCAAGCAAGGCTTTCCGCCATTTTCTTTGTCCATTTTTTTTGTCCGCCATTTTTTTCCCCCTTTTCCAGCGGGTGCCTTACCTCCCTTGGGCTGGGCCAGCTGGTGGTCGGCCTGCTCCGTCTCTGCCGCTTGCCAGCTATGCCTCGGCCGGCGCAGGAGGCGGAACCACGCATGCGCGGCGTTCCCGGGCAGGGAAAGTCTTCGACTTACGACCGGTCGGGTAGTCCTCGACTTACGACCGGTTTAGTCCTCGACTTACGACCGGTTGGGGTCACGGCATTAAAAAGGTTGAGAACCACTGGCTTAGAAAATAATAATCGATCTCTTTGAATTTACAAGCGTCGGTCAGGGATGTCAATGGCCTGCACAGGGGAACCCAAGTGTTGTCATCTCAGCAGATTTATTTATTTATTTATTTATTTTATTTGTTTAAATTTTTATCCCGCCCTTCTCCTTACGGACTCAGGGCGGCTGACAGCCTAGTAAAACAGATACAAAGATAAAAACACCCACTTTAAAACCTAATTAAAATGAAATATTTGATGTGGCCTATGTCAATTTAGAATTATTCTTAAAACCCCACTAAAAATTCCCCTAGGCCAATCCCGCTTGTTGGAAGAGCCATGTCTTAAGGGCGCGGCGGAAGGAGGGGAGATCCGGGATCACCCGGATCTCTGGGGGTAGTTCGTTCCAGAGGGTGGGAGCTCCCACCGAGAAGGCCCTCCCCCTGGGGGTCGCCAGCCGGCACTGTCTGGCTGACGG
>NW_015391642.1:34787-39503 GCF_001527695.2 Protobothrops mucrosquamatus | reverse complement strand
CGTACCCTCTCTGAGGGAGCCAAAATTTCGCCCCCTATCGTCAGCGATGGAGTCAGCTGACTATGCCGAGGCGCCGGCAGCCACAGCCACTCGGTCTTGGAAGGGTTGAGCCTGAGTCTGTTCCTCCCCATCCAGACCCTTACGGCCTCCAGGCAACGGGCCATCACGTCAAGGGCATCGTTGGGGTGGCCTGGGGTGGTCCTCCTGCTGAACCTTAGAATGGAGATAGTTTGGAAGAAGATGAGGTCCACTTCTCAGCCCTCGTTACAGTAGCAAGTGAGCGGAGACTGGCCATTTCTGTGCCATTTGTTCCTTTGCTTCTTTCTAGAGTGGTGCCAAATCACATACTTTAAGAAACTTTCTTCTTTGTCATGTGTTTTTCATGTGGGATCAGCAACTCAGCCTAGCTAGCTCCATGTGCTATTCATGATAGTTTTTGGAGGAAGCAAATAGAATGGTCCTTCTGGGACTCGGGAGTCACCATCTGGTTTAGGAAGGTCACTATTCTACATGGACTCTATTGGAGTTGGGCAGCTATAACAAATTTGGATGGATGGATGGAAATGGTCAACTGCTCCCCTGACAGTGAAGAATTGCAGCCCAGCAATTTTGTGGATCACTTAGATCAGGGGTAATCAACCTTGGCTCTTTTATGACTCGTGGACTTCAATTCCCAGAATTCCTGAGCCAGCTAAGCTGGCTCAGGAATTCTGGGAATTGAAGTCCACGAGTCATAAAAGAGCCAAGGTTGACTACCCCTGATGTCTTAGATGGACGGGATAAGATGGAAAAGGCCCAATGAAAAAACAGCCCAGTGTGTACTAGAGGTGATACCCATTTTGTCAAAAGAAGCTCCAAATTTAGCAGGATATGGATCAATTAAAAATTGGAGTTGGTTCTTCAGCATTTTAGCTCTGACATCGGATGCAGGGCACTGAGAACACTAACAGAATGACCGGAGAATTCTGCTAATCTGTGACAAAGAGGGACAATTACTTCTTTAAAGTTTACTCAGTCAACCAAGCAGAAAAATGAAGGGATGCTGCCAGTGAGGAACTCACAAATGGTTTATTCAAGTCTTGTTGCACAGTTCTTTCCCTCAACATTGATCTTTCCCAGCCCCCCAAGATGTGAGACAAAAAAATCTTCAAGTCAATAGATGATCTGATTTTATTTGCCCTGTGCTGATAGAGACCGGCTCCTTCAGAAGGGCAAGACAGGCTCTTGGAGAACATTCAGGGTGGGACAATCAATAGTCCATCATTTGGGACAGAGGTCTTATTTAGGATTAGGATCATCAATACCAAATCCATCTCAGCAAATGCTGGGCATGTTGAAATTCTCAAAGTTAGCTCACTGTCCCCGCTGTTTAGTTTAAATATTCCTCCAGAAAATCTGTGAATTTATAGCCAAGTAACTCAGTCCCTTTCTTTGATGGATGCAAACCATCTCTTTTGTACATTTCTTCATTGGACCAGCTGCTGACATTGTGACTAATATATCCAAAGCCTTCCCCTTCCCCTCAGTCACAACAGTAACCTACTGGGGATGGAGTGGGGGAACAAAACATTTGCATGCTATTGGAATGTGAAATTGCAGTTGTGATGTGTTGAGAGCCAGCTCGGTGTAATGGTTATAGCACTGGCTAACAATTGGGAGACCGTGAGTTGTAGCCCCGCCTTGGGGACAGAGTCTGCTGGGTGAACTTCAGCCAGTCTCTCTCTCTCAGCCCTGGGAAGAAAGAGGCCCCTAGCAACATAGCTATGATCACTCCCTTCCCTGTAACTTTATGTGCCTAGGCCAGGGGTAGGCAACCTTGGCTCTTTTATGACTCGTGGACTTCAACTCCCAGAATTCCTGAGCCAGCCATGCTGAGGAGAAAGGGAGAGGTTTCCATGCTGAGCCATGCTGGCTCAGGAATTCTGGGAGTTGAAGTCCACGAGTCATAAAAGAGCCAAGGTTGCCTACCCCTGGCCTAGAAAACATAACCTCCAATAGCAATGTCTTAGGCCAGTGATGGCGAACCTTTTAGAGACCGAGTGCCCAAACTGCAACCCAAAACCCACTTATGCATCGTCGGGTGCCGGGTGGGTGTGGCTCATTAGGTGGGTGTGGCCAATTGGGTGGGTGTGGCTGCGGTAGCAACGGCAGACTGGGTGGGACTAAAAAGTTCAATCAATTCCAACTTTGCAAGATCTTTTTTTTTCCCCATGAGAAGTTGAAATTGACTGATCGATTGAACCTTTTTTTTTTGCACACGACGGCGGAGGCCTAAAGCGAAAAGGTTTTATAAAACCCAGCTGAAGGCCTAGGACTGGGGCGACGGCGCACGTGCCCACAGAGAAGGCTCTGAGTGCCATCTCTGGCACCCGTGCCATAGGTTCGCCACCACTGTCTTAGGCACATATGGAAGACCAGGAGCATCTATAGAGGAAGTCAGAAAAGTCAAGATGGCAACTGCAATGGCATAAATAATGCCTGTCCCTTTTTTAGGTGTGATGTGCACGCAATCATGTGATTACTGTTGTCATCTTGATTTGCTTTTAGCCTCCGGGCGGATGCCCCTGTGCAAGCACCTGTAAGCAGTTCCAATTTTTGGTTTTAAATGAGGTTAGCCTTTTCTCTTCTGAACATTCAAAAGCAGGGTGAAAACAGCCCGCAAAAGCTGCCCCGTTGTCCAAGAATGGAATTTAAATAATAATATAATAAAGTACGTGATCGGTACAAAAGTTCCAATAAAATATACATAGTCTAAAAGAATTAAATATAATTAAATAAAACAGTACAGTATGTAGTGTTTTGTCCAAAACCCAAACTATTAGGTTTTGTGGTGCAAATCCTGCTCAACTGGTCCACGTTGGCAGATACTGCTGCAAAAGCAATATTCGGGGACCCCGGTTGAGGCTAAAGAAGGCCTCAGTGTGAAGTTACAGCTAAAGTTTTAGCTGGGCTTGAGATTCCAAGACTTCTGTGGGTCTTTCAGTTTTTATTTCTTCCATGTTTCTTTGGTTCTCCTTTGGAAACGTTGCTCCAAATATGTCCTCCTTGTAGCGTTTCTGCCTCTGTAAAAACAAAACAAGAAAAGTTAAGAATAGGTGGAATTGTTTTAGTACAATTCCTCTTGAATTTGAAATGCCAGTTGCGCCCCTTTCTGGATCGGAACGCCCTACACACGGTCACTCAAGCCCTCGTTGTTTTCTGCCTGGACTATTGCAATGCTCTCTACATGGGGCTCCCCTTGAGGTGCACCTGGAGGCTCCAGCTAGTTCAGAATGCGGCTGTGCCGGGGATTTGGGGGGCCTCTAGATGGTCCCATGTAACACCTCTCCTGCGCGAGCTGCACTGGCTGCCAGTGGCCTTCCGGGTGCGCTTCAAGGTGTTAGTAACAACTTTTAAAGCGCTCCATGGCAATGGACCTAGGTACTTGCAAGACCGCCTCCTACCAAATATCTCCCTTCGACCAGTCCGCTCCCACAGAGAGGGCCTCCTTAGGGTACCGTTGGCCAGCCAATGCCGGCTGGTGACCCCCAGGGGGAGAGCCTTCTCTGTGGCAGCTCCTGCCCTCTGGATTGACCTGCCCCCCGACCTACGTACAATTGCGGACCTGCGCCTCTTCTGCCGAGCCCTGAAAACTCATCTGTTCCATGCGGCCGGCCTGGCGTAGTTTTGATTGGGTTTTGTTAGGGGTTCTATATTTTAGAGCAGGCTTTTATGTAATATTTACTGTGATTTTTATTATTACCTGTTCACCGCCCTGAGTCCCGTAAGGGAGATAGGGCGGTATATAAATTTTAATAATAATAATAATAATAATAATAATAATAATAATAATAATAATAATAATAATAATAATAATAATAATAATAATAATAATAATAATAATAAATAGAGGCATGGATGGAAGGACTCCGTTAAAACACAAATTGTTCAGACCGGCAGCATTCACAGAGAGGGTCAAAATCTGGCTGGTAGTGGGTGCAATGCCATGATCCAAACCATGTCCCTTTATTACATGCATGTAAAAAGGGGTAATGCTTCATCTTGCAGATTTTGATCATTCGCTGTGGATACCCCTTCAATGCAAACTCAGTTGTTAAATTGGGAAAAAATATTCTATAAATACGTTATTCAATTTATTCAATAAATAAATGGAGATACCTAGGATTGGTATCTCAATAAGTCCTCATCACCAGCTCCAAGGTTATCTTAGCCAGCTTGGTTACAGAGTGAGACCTACACTGGCAGAATCCATCATCACTTCTGAATTAGTTAAAAGCCTTATGGGATCCCTCATGCTCATTCTGAGGTCTGGGTCCAAGATTTCTGCGCTTTCTCTGCATTTGGGCAGCACTGACAAAGTCACCATCAATCAATTGCAAAAGGTAGCATTAGCTGGAACAGCTTACATCCTGCAATGATTTTGTTAACACTATCAAGCAGCAACATCTGCCTATCCCAGGTCCTTGGAAGGATTTTATATAGGAGATAAAAATGCCAGATCCAGTCTAAACGTCTGCCTGGCTATGCAGCAAACCATAATAATGCCAATCATCAAACTGAACACCACAAACACATGTAGATACATGCAGAACCCATATACCTCTTTTTAAACATTTCCATCCTGATATTCTTAATCCAAGGTAGTTCAGGCTATTATAAGTCTGATAAAAATTGAAATCAGTGCTACAAAGTTGAATGAAAAAGAGCTGAAAAACG
>NW_015391642.1:33118-34134 GCF_001527695.2 Protobothrops mucrosquamatus | reverse complement strand
TAGTTGACAAGGAAAGTAACCCAAAAGTTAAGGGTCATAGTATAATTTGCATTTAGATTAAACTTTGTGGTCTGTCTGTCTGCAGAATTAGAGATACAGTACTTCATAATATAGCCAAAAGCCACAGGAGTGGAGAAGATAGAACTAGTCAGTTCTGAAATGGGAATTAAGCTCACCCTTAAAATAAACTTCTCTAATCTAGTGTAAAGGTAAGGTAAAGGAGTCCCTGCAGATTTTATTCCACTAGTTATTGCCAACTATGAGGGGGGGTCATCTTCATTTCAAGGCCATTGAGCCAGCGCTCTCCGTCATGTGGCCAGCATGACGTCACAGAGCATTGTTACCTTCCCACCAAAGGGGTACCTATTTAACTACTCGTATTTACAGGCGTTTGAACTGCTAGGTTGGCAGGAGCTGGGGGAGGTGTGTGTGAGGATGGGAGTTCAGCCCGTTGCATAGCATTTGGGTCTTGAACCTGGGCTGCCAGCTTTCCAGTTGACTTCTTAACTGCTGAGCCACCATGCAAACTCCTTAATCCAGTGTGCTGGGCTACAATTTGGGAGATGAAGGAAATTAGAATCCATCATATTTTTAGGGTCTGAACTTGGAAAGCTTATCTAAAAATCAAAGATTGCCAACTTCTTCAGGCTTCCCACAGCATACAGTGACTAGCATTTGTGTCCCTCGAAGACATTTCCTGGCCCACATGGATCATTCCTAAAGCCATTCAATCAAATAACTCAGCCCCTTTTTGTTGAGAAATACCAAAAGCCTGGATGATCCCAGATGCCAAGACATGAGTTGAGAACTTTCACCGGGGTGTTCTATCCCAGCCTATTGCCGTCCTTGTTAGAGGCACAAGGACCAAACCCCTGCTGATACAATAGGCTGGAGACTTTAAAACAAAACAAAATCCCTTTTATTTGGGTGACAAACCTGTCAATAAGTCCAAAACACAAACAGCAAAACTCAAGTCCAAAGGAAGGAAATAGTCCACAGGAACACGTTGCAAACAA
>NW_015391642.1:27615-31222 GCF_001527695.2 Protobothrops mucrosquamatus | reverse complement strand
TTTTTCTAAGAGAGCTGCAGTATTTAATCACTTAATAAGCTGGATCATTAGTCTACTGCTTGCCAGAGGTTTCTGGCTTACAGTTCCCATTAGCCCTCCCCAGCAAGGCTGGTGGCCAGGATTATGAGATTCATTTATCTGTTGGAAGCATGGAATTGGAGTGCTTTGGCTACAAAGCTTTTTAGAGCAGAGCGAATTATAAGCGAATAATTCTTTTTTTAAAAAAAAGACTAATAAACTTACACCCCAAAAGTAAGGAAGAAGAGAAGGGAAGGGGAAAGTTGAAGTATACTTCAAAACATTTTGAAGGCACTAGGGTATCTATCACCGAACAGTTAGACAATCTATGCCACAGCTGGGACAAATAACTAGTAGAATCCTAGTATTTTAGAGTATGGCACCCATACTATTAGAAGAGACTTTCTGTAGCTCAGAGTTGAACTGTGAACTTCTTGGTCCTCTTGGAAGATGTGTGTTTGCTTGCAGAATTTTCCTGACCCAACTGGGTACGTTCATCACTGCAAGCAAGTGTGCGGTTTCTGCCATACACACTTGCATTGATGAGGTTACTTAGGTAGTTAAAGATTATGTACAAGTAGTCCTCAACTTACGACAATTGAGCCCAACATTTCTGTTGCTAACCGAGACATTTGTTAGGTGAGTTTTGTCCTGTTTTACGATCTTTCTTGCCACAGTTGTTAAGTGAATCACTGCAGTTGCTAAGTTAGTAACACAGTTGTTAACAAGTTGATCTATGCTTGTTAGAAGGTGCCCAAGGTGACATTGCAACCGTCATAAATACAAGTCGGTTGACAAGCATCTGAGTTTTGATCACGTGACCATGGGGAGGCTGTAACGGTTGTAAGTGTGAAAAATGGCCGTCAGTCATTTTTTTTCAGTGCCCTTGTAACTTTGAACGGTCACTAAAGGAACTGTTGTAAATTGAGGACCACCTGCACTGTGCTGCTTTTGGCCACCCTGCTTCCTTACTATCTTTGTGCTCCCCCTCTTTTTAATCGGTGAGACCAGAGACTGAACCCAGGACTTCCTGGATACAATTTATTGCTCTGCTCTGAGCAAAGTATCCAAGGCAAGAGGCAACTGAGACTTACTTTGGGACTCCCAGGCTCCCTGGAGTAAGCTGTGTAGACTGCTTGGAGAATCCCTTTCTGATGCATCTCCGCCATTTCTTCTCGATAGAGGTGGTCCAGGTTGGAGTGTCGGCAGCCGAACAGCAGGATCAGACCCCTCCCTTGGATCCCTATAAACCAGAAGACCAAAATTGACTGGTCTCCTTATGCAGCTCAAGGCAGTGTTTGTGTCCCAATCAGCAGAATGAACGGGGAGGGGGGACCCTAAATGCAGCAACGTGATCACATTTTGAAAGAAGAGAAATAACTCACAGTGTCATCTAAGAGGCGCAAACCCATGTTGCAAAACCACAATTTAATGATTTAACTGCAGCTCTGAATGGGACACATGAACATATGTCGTTTAATTAAGAGAAGGACAAGGGGGGACATGATAGCAGTGTTCCAATATGTCAGGGGTTGCCACAAAGAAGAGGGAGTCAAGCTATTCTCCAAGGCGCCTGAAGGCAGGACGAGAAGCAACGGGTGGAAACTAATCAAGGAGAGAAGCAACCTAGAACTAAGGAGAAATTTCCTGACAGTTAGAACAATTAACCAGTGGAACAACCTGCCTCCAGAAGCGGTGAATGCTCCAACACTGGAGGTTTTTAAGAAGAGACTGGAGAGCCATTTGTCCGAAATGGTATAGGGTTTCCTGCCTGAGCAGGGGGTGGAACTAGATGACCTCCAAGGTCCCTTCCAACTTATTACTATTACTATTACTATTACTATTACTATTACTATTACTATTACTATTACTATTACTATTATTATTATTATTATTATTATTATTATTATTATTATTATTATTATTATTATTATTATTATTATGTCTGCTGTCTTTCGCTAACAATGACTCTCTACACGGAATAATAGGAATTCCTCTTCCATAGCACTAGTTGTTTTTGGTGTTTTTATTCTACCAAATATAAATGTGATGGAAGATGAAGAGAGGAAAGGCAAATGATGATGATGATGATGATGATGGCGATGATACTTCCATGACTTCAATTAATTTAATATCTGGTCAAGCAAGGGGTTGGACTAGAAGAACTCTAAGATCCCTTTCAACTCTGTTATTCTGTTATCCTAACATAAGTCTCATGAAGGAAGCATACAACCTGCCTCAGACTAACTTGGGGTTTACCTTTAGGCCTAGTTTAACGTGTTCTCTTTGCGAGATCTACTTCACAGAATTAAGCAGGTGTTCCAAAAGTGTAAGGCTTGTATGCCATGACCCAAAAATAAGAAATTAGAAAGTCTAATTTCTAATTAGAGCCATGGTGGCACAGTGGGTAGAATGCAATACTGTAGGCTAAGTCACTGCTCACTGCCAGGAGTTCGATCTTGACCAGCTCAAGGTTGACTCAGCCTGCTATCCTTCCAAGGTTGGTAAAATGAGGACCCAGATTGTTGGGGGCAATATGATGACTCTGTAAACTGCTCAGAGAGGGCTGTAAAGCACTATAAAGTGGTACTGTATATAATGCCAACCCCTAATCACTGCCCATTTCAGTTACCTGTGGATTTGTCCAACCAGATCGCTCAGAAAGTAGCAAAGCCCTCACCTTTATTTTCTAAGTCAAAAAGTCGTTGTTGCCAGAAGCTTCTAAAAGGAGCAATTCCTGTGCCGGGACCAATCAGGATACAGGGTTTCCTTGGATCCTTTGGAAGTCGAAATCCATCAGCACTAGACAAGACAAATAAATATCTTACTCCCAGAGAAGCATGAAGTGCAAATATCTCTTCTCAGATGATTTTGCAACACGTCGTGTATCTTAATCTCTTTAGCTTTCAAACAGATCGAAGTAGTTGTCACTTAGTGATCACAACTGGGACTGGCAATCCCATTGCTAAACACTGCGGTCGCTAAGCAGAAAATTACATGGTCACCGTGGACTTATGACACTTCCTCTTTGCAAAACATCATGTGATTGATTTGCAATGTTACTTCCGTGTTCCCCATGAATTCTGTATGTCACAAGCAACTTAGGAAGCATGCAAATGAAATCATGTTTTGGTCACCACGATGTAAAAAAGATGTTGAGACTCTAGAAAGAGTACAGAGAAGAGCAACAAAGATGATTAGGGGACTGGAGGCTAAAACATATGAGGAACGGTTGCTGGAATTGGGTATGTCTAGTTTAATGAAGAGAAGGAGGAGGGGGGACATGATAGCAGTATTCCAGTATCTCAGGGGCTGCCACAAAGAAGAGGGAGTCAAGCTATTCTCCTAAGCGCCTTAAGGCAGGACAAGAAGCAACGGATGGAAACTGATCAAGGAGAGAAGCAACCTGGAACTAAGGAGAAACTTCCTGACAGAACAATTAACCAGTGGAACAACCTGCCTCCAGAAGCTGTGAATGCTCCAACACTGGAAGTTTTTAAGAAGAGACTGGACAGCCATTTGTCTGAAATGGTATAGGGTTTCCTGCCTGAGCAGGGGGTTGGACTAGATGACCTCCAAGGTCCCTTCC
>NW_015391642.1:23418-27392 GCF_001527695.2 Protobothrops mucrosquamatus | reverse complement strand
AACTAAGGAGAAACTTCCTGACAGAACAATTAACCAGTGGAACAACCTGCCTCCAGAAGCTGTGAATGCTCCAACACTGGAAGTTTTTAAGAAGAGACTGGACAGCCATTTGTCTGAAATGGTATAGGGTTTCCTGCCTGAGCAGGGGGTTGGACTAGATGACCTCCAAGGTCCCTTCCAACTTTATTATTATTATTATGTGACCACGGTACAATGTGACAGTTGTAAATGTGAGGAGGTGATAAAGCTGTTCTTTTACACCTTCATTTTTTTACAACTTCAAATGGGTGCTAAATGTGGCAGTTGATAAGTGAAGATTACCTGTACATTGAAATAGATACTACCTATGCCAACTGGAAATGTTTAGGCCTCGTTGGTCTGCTTTTATCTTTCTTTTCCTTCTCACTTAGAGAAAAGGCTAAGATGCAGCCCATCCCCTTATCTTAATTTCTATTTACAGGTCTTTGAACAGCACAGAAATTAGTCCATATGCTTTACAGAAATTAATTCATAGGCTTTTCAGAAATTAGTCCATATGCTTTACACCCCTAACAGAATCAACCTGTATTTCATAAGATACCATTTAGGTATTTTTCAGTCTGAGAACTCAAGTTTTTATTACCAGCTACTTTTCATCTGCAACTTTACCTGCGAATAAAACAGGGCATTGTTTTTTTCAGGTCCATCGTGTTCAGCCAAGTACTGCAAACCCCATGGTGCACTGGACCTTTTCCATCTGAGAAGAAAAGGGGAGAAAAAAGACCACACATATGATGTTTTTGTGAAGTATTTTGAGAAGGTTGAACTGAAATCGCAAGAAAGGTTATAGGAGAGTAGACAGACTTTGCTGTATGGTGATTTTAGCAGGCCCTACTCAGAGGATAAGAAGAGTATTAATCCTTTTGAACTTTCCTTTTGGAGAAGACTCCCAAGGATTCAGGGTACAAGTAGTCCTCAACTTACATCAGTTCATTTAGTGCACATTCAAAGTTACAACGGCACTGAAAAAAGTGACTTGTGACCATTTTTCACACAACCATTTTAGCATCCCCATGGTCATGTGATCCAAATTTAGATGCTTGGCAACTCATATTTATCATGGTTGCAGTCTCCCAGGGTCATGTGATCACCTTTTGAGACCTTCTTACAAGCAAAGTCAATGAGGAAGATTCACTTAACAACCAGGTTACCACCTTAATAGCTGCAGTGATTCACCTAACAACTGTGGCAAGAAAGGTCGTAAAATGGGGCAAAATTCAACAATTGTCTCGCATAGCAACAAAAATTTTGGGCTCAACTGTGGTCGGACCACCTGTATTTACTCTTCTTTCTTGGAGACGATAAAAAGTTGCAGGAACTTTTTGCCACCTCCAAGAAAGGAAAGAGGATATAATCTTGGGATGTTAATATTTGTTGAGCTGTTCAAAAGCAAGTTTTTAATTTTTTTTTATTCTGCTTTATTATTTTTAAATAACTTGAGATGATGAACATAGCTAATACTCCTTCCTCCTCTTATTTTTCTTCACAATAACAATTCTGTGAGGTGGGCTGGGTGGAGAAAAAAATAACTGGTCCAAGGTCACCCAGCCGGTTTTCATGCCTAAGGTGGGACTAGAACTCTCGGTCTCCTAATTCCTAGCCTGGTGCTTTAACCACACTAGACCAGTGGTTCTCAACCTTTTTAATGCCGCGACCCTCAACCAATTGTAAGTCGAGGACTAAACCGGTTGTAAGTTGAGGACTAAACCGGTCGTAAGTCGAGGACTAAACCGGTCGTAGGTCGAGGACTACCCAACCGGTCGTAAGTCGAGGACTTTCCCTGCCCGGGAGCGCCGCGCATGCGTGGTTCCGCCCCCTGCGCTGGCCGAGGCGTAGCTGGCAAGCGGCAGAGACGGAGCAGGCCGACCACCAGCTGGCCCAGCCCAAGGGAGGTAAGGCACCTGCTGGAAAAGGGGAAAAAAAATGGTGGACAGCCTTGCTTGGCGACCCCCGTGAAATGGTCGATCGACCCCAAATGGGGTCGCGACCCATAGGTTGAGAACCGCTGCACTAGACCAAAGCAGCTCTCACATTTAATGAAGAATCAGCGCAAACACAGGGCCAATGGAGTTTCAGAACAGAAAACCCACTTACTTCTAGATCTATAGGTCACCACTGCCACAGTCAAATGTAATCCCTGGGGCTCCCAATCCTGCGAAGAACTGATCGAGTAATATCTGGGCTTGAGTAAAGGCAGCTGAGAGAGTAAAAAGGATGTTGAGATCCTGATGGATGAGAATTCCTCCAGGACTTCCAAGATAGTAGGGCTGTTGTAAAATTTCCACTTGTTGTATTCCTCCAAATTCTACAGTGAAAAGCAAACATATAGACATTCCGGTACCTGGTGTTTATGCATTGATTTATATTTATATCTCCTCCGAAATGGAGGTGCAGCTTGTCGTAGAAATAATGGCATCCTATAAAATTGGATAACATAAATATAAAACTGGAAATGAGCATAGAAATAACTACAGTAGGCATCAGTTTGACTCAAAGCCAGAGATGAAAATGTGCTATCCTAAACAAAGTTATTATGTTACCGATCCCGAATCAGTTCACTGGGGTTGCACTACTGTAGCTATATTAAAGCCCCTCTTGAGTGACTATACAGGTGACTATACAGACATGTCAATGTAGCTTTTTTAGTAGCAGGACAAAAGTGATCTGCTATTGGAATGTTTTCAGCTTCTCAGTATGGTCTACAGCCATGAAATCTCCTGATGGTCTCCCACCCAAGCACTAACAGAATAACAGAGTTGGAAGGGACATTGGAGGTCTTCTATCTAGTCCAACCCCTGATCAAGCAAAAAATTCTATACTATTTCAGACAAATTGTCGTCCAATCTTTTTTTTAAAAACCTCCAGTGTTGGAGCACCCACAGCTTCTGGAGGAAAGTCGTTCTATTGATTATTAATTGTTCTCACTGTCAGGAAATTTCTCCTTAGTTCTAGGTTGGTTCTCTCCTTGATTGGTTTCCATCCATTGCTTCTTGTCTTGTCTTCAGGTGCTTTGGAGAATAGCTTGACCCCCTCTTCTTTGTGGCAGCCCCTCAGATATTGGAGCACTGCTATCATGCCACCCCTAGTCCTTCTCTTCATTAAACTGGACATACCCAATTCCAGCAACCGTTCTTTATATGTTTTAACCTTCAGCTCTCTATTCATCTTTGTTGCTCTTCTCTGTATTCTTTCTAGAATCTCAACATCTTTTTTATATCATGGTGACCAAAACTGGATGCAATATTCCAAGTGTGGTCTTACCAAGGCATTGTAAACTGGTATTAGCACTGAGTCCAACCTTGCCTAACTTTTGGAGATCAACCATGGTTGACCAAGAGCTAGCAGGTGAAACAGAGACATGCTCTACAAGTAATATTTTTTCTCCCTGCCCGTAACTGTTCCCAAACTCACATGACACAAGAGATTCAGCCTTTCCTTCTCATTTTCATCTTTTGCCAGCTGGGAAAAAGATCTTAGCAACTGCTGGGAAGGAGGAGAGGTTACATCAAGGAAATGCATCAAAGCTTGTGCCAGTGTACATGCTGGAAACTTTTTGTAAGGAGTCCAGTAGTCACCTGGAATGAAAGAGGAAATGGGTGAGAATATATTCTGAGAGTCAACAGAAGAAAGAGAGACTTCATCTAAGTCTAAAATAAATATATCTGACCAGTTGCCTTCCAAAATAGTCTTTCCTGTTGACCTGAACTGTTAATTGAAGTCAATCTCATCCCTGCAGGGGATTATTATTATTATTATTATTACTTTAATTTATACCCCGCCCTTCTCCCGAGGGACTCAGGGCGGCTTACAGGTAAATAAAAACAGAGCTATACAATAAATATTTAAAAGCCAAATTAAAATATATATTAATTAACCTGTATTAGAAAAATTATAAAATCCCTTTAAAATCCCTATAAAATCCCCCCCTAGGCCAA
>NW_015391642.1:5360-15843 GCF_001527695.2 Protobothrops mucrosquamatus | reverse complement strand
ACACCAGTGCTGTGGGAACTGCACTGGTTGCAGGTTTGCTTCTGGGTCCAATTCAACATGTTGGTTGCCATCTTCAAAGCCTTTTATGGCATGGGTCCAGTCTATCTGAGGAACACTCTCACCCAATGGGACTGGCCCACCCCACTCACTCCTGCGGAAGAGGTATGTTATGGACAGTGGTGGGATTAAAATATGTGAACAACCGGTTGTCTGTGTGGATGCTGCTTCCGGAAGTCCTTTCTGGGCCTGGGCAACAAAAAAATAGCTACCGGTTCTGCCGAAGTGGTGCGAACCGGCTGAATCCCACCACTGGGTACAGACTCTGCCAGCTAGTGGGGTTGAGAAGAAGAGCCTTTTCTGCTTGTCTCCTGCCCTTTGGAACAGCATGCCCTTTGAGGTCAGATCAGCCCTTACCATCTTGGTCTTCTGAAATGGCCACAAAACCTGGCTCCGCCAAATGGCCTGGGGTCCTAATAGGGGCTGTTCCACTTTGGAGGTGGTTAGTAGCTTAGAAGATCCTACCTCCATCCCAGTCATTTATTGGTCCCTTTTATTTAATCTCTTGTTAATATTTAAGGCTTTAATGCTAACGCTGAGTGTTTTTCATGTTTTAATGCTCTCATTGTTTTATATTATGCTTTTAAGATGTTGTAAGCCACCAGGGAGATAAATGGCATAGAGCCAGTTTGGTCTAGTGCAAGGGTAGGCAACCTTGACTCTTTTATGACTCGTGGACTTCAACTCCCAGAATTCCTGAGCCAGCCATGCTGAGGAGAAAGGGAGAGGTTACCATGCTGAGCCATGCTGCCTCAGGAATTCTGGGAGCTGAAGTCCACAAGTCATAAAAGAGCCAAGGTTGCCTACCCCTGACCTAGGTATATGACATACTGGGAGTTGAAGTCCACGAGTCATAAAAGAGCCAAGGTTGCCTACCCCTGACCTAGGTATATGACATACTGGGAGTTGAAGTCCACGAGTCATAAAAGAGCCAAGGTTGCCTACCCCTGACTTAGGTATATGACATACTGGGAGTTGAAGTCCACGAGTCATAAAAGAGCCAAGGTTGCCTACCCCTGGTCTAGTGGTTAAGGCATTGGGGTAGAAAGCAGGAGGCCATTGACTTGAACTCCTATCTTAACAGAAAAGCCAGCTGGGTTATTTTGGGCCAGTCATTCTCTCCTCAGGATTGTTGTTGTGGGGAAAATAGGAGGAAGTTATGTTGGATATGTTCAACACCTTGAGTTATTTATAAAAATAATAAAGGCGGGATACAAATAAATAAATATAAATTTAATAAATAATAATAAAAATAAAAACGCACTACTCTCAATATTTATTTTGTATATACCTGTGTAAACTCCACGTTGGCTGGATCTCCCACAATGGATCCATCTGGCATCTGGTAGCCAGCATACCTGATGAGTTGATTATTCCATATTCGGAAATCGTGCTTTCCATCAGTCCGGTGGGGGAAGACAGTGATGGTGGACCTGTTTCAAGAGAGTGGGGGTGAATGACAGCTTACTCAGCGAGTCTATAGATCCAGATGAAATATTAAAAAAAAAAAACCAGCTCATACCTTATGTTCCCTCCGTTTGTAGCATACTCCAAATGGCGACAAAGATGTTCAAACATTTCTTTAGCATTAGTGCAACTACGAGCATCAAACACCTAAAAGGCATTAATTAGCAAATGAGAAAACTTAATATTATTCCATGCTTCCAAGGTCGCTTTCCAACCAAATCCCAAAAATATAACTTTTGCAATCCTAAATAACTCTTCGATAATTCACACTTGAATCTTAGAAACTAGTTAGTTTAGCATGTTTTGCAGATAATATCCTCACAAAAAGGGCACTTATAGATTATTTAGCTCCAACTTCTCTCTAGGACAATATTTCGCAACCTCAACCTGTGTGGACTTCTACTCCCAGAATTCCCCAGGCACAGCTTACAGGTGCTGATGTTGTGAAGCATTGTCCTAGAACAGGGGTAGGCAACCTTGGCTCTTTTATGACTCGTGGACTTCAACTCCCAGAATTCCTGAGCCAGGAATTGTGAAGTCCACGAGTCATAAAAGAGCCAAGGTTGCCTACCCCGGTTGAAGAAGATCAAAGGAAGAGTATCAATTTCACATATCAATTCTTATTCATCTTTTTCATTTTTCTCTGAAACGTGCTCTTTTTCAGGTTATAAATTCTGACCTTCTAGAAGGCAGACAATTGGGGATCCAGTTAAGCAGATTCAAGAATTTAAATCTCTCCTTAGCTTGTAAAGTCCAATAAAATATGTGCCAACTCTTTCCTACTTCGAACCTTGCTAAGTGAAATCATTGACATCATCACAGCATCTGAAACATAGTCCTAGCATGCTGGACCAGAATTCTACTCTTTGTCTTATAATTTTTGTGGAAGTGTCACTATGGAATAGGATGAGCTGAACTCTGGCTATTTCGGTGGAATCTGGGAAGCCTTGAAGAGCAAAAGCAAATGGATCACCTGTAGATTGGACCACTGGATTCTCCCGATGCACCGAGGAGCATTTCTCCAGGCTTGCTTTGTGGCAAAGATAAGCTCTTCTTTGGTGAGTTGATAAGTCCCTGTTCTTTCTATCTCTTGAGCCACTGCTTCCAGCCGTGTTGTGTGCTCTTCCGTTTCTGCCCTGCAAAGAAAATATAGGAAATGGTGACAGGGGTGAACAGTACACTAAGCAATATTGGGAGTTAACTTAATTCAGAAATGATTCAGGGATTTCCCAATCAAAGAGATGCACAGAAGAAACTGGGCGCTATCTAACAAAATGAAATTCAATGGTGAAAAAAAGTACAGGTTCTACATTTAGGCAAGAAAAACCAAATGCACAGGTATAGTATAGGAGGTATCTTGCTCAATAGTAGTAACTGTGAGAGGGATCTCGGAGTCCTAGTGGACAATCATTTAAATATGAGCCAGCAGTGTGTTGCAGCTGCCAAAAAAGCCAACACAGTGCTAGGCTGCATTAACAGAGGAATAGAATCAAGATCACGTGAAGTATTAATACCACTTTACAATGCCTTGGTAAGGCCACACTTGGAATACTGCATCCAGTTTTGGTCACCACGATCATTTTTTCTACAACTCTGAGATCTTTCTCATGTCTCTTCTCGTTGTTTCTACTAAAGGGGACTGGAGGCTAAAACATATAAGGAACGGTTGCTGGAATTGGGTATGTCTAGTTTAACGAAGAGAAGGACGAGGGGGGACATGATAGCAGTGTTCCAATATCTCAGGGGCTGCCCCAAAGAAGAGGGAGTCAAGCTATTATCCAAAGCACCTGAAGGCAGGACAAGGAGCAACGGGTGGAAACTGATCAAGGAGAGAAGCAACCTAGAACTAAGGAGAAACTTCCTGACAGTTAGAACAATTAACCAGTGGAACAACCTGCCTCCAGAAGCGGTGAATGCACCAACACTGGAAGTTTTGAAGAAGAAACTGGACAGCCATTTGTCCAAAATGGTATAGGGTTTCCTGCCTGAGCAGGGGGTTGGACTAGATGACCTCCAAGGTCCCTTCCAACTTTATCATTATTATTATTATTATTAAACAAGTGAATGTTCAAAACCATCATTCTTTCCTATAGGGCTTTTTTTTCTCATAGAATGCCCAAAACGGAGTTCCAGCACCTTTTTTGAATGGAACCTTGTAGGGTAGGCAAAGCGGGTTGTATGATGTGTGTGAGTTCCAGCACCTTTTTTTTTTTTTTTTTTAGAAAAAAAGCACTGGCTATGACTAAATTGATGGCACTCCTGGTAGGAGAAGAGAGCCTGTAAAACTTCTTGTTACCTTGACAAATTGCTGCAGGAGTCATAATAATGAGACATTTTTTTCTTGCAGCACCAATGACATCGTTGTTTGCTTGTAAGATTAGAAGTAGTCGGCAAATGTCTGCAAACTCCGGCTCCAAAGATTAAAACACAGCTTTCTAGATAATAGAGATCCTTCACCTAATGACTTGGTTTAACCATTTAATACTCCATGGTGTGTTTAATCAGCTACACAGATAGTCCTCGATTTACAATCACAATTGAACCCAAAATCTCTGTTGCTAAGTGAGACATTTGTTAAGTGAACATTGCCCCATTTTACAACCTTTCTTGTCACGGTTGTTAAGTGAATTACTGCAGTTGTTAAATTAGTGACACGGTTGTTAAGTGAATCTGGCTTCCCCATCGGTATTGCTTATCAGAAGGTCGCAAAAAGGGATCATATGACCCCGGGACACTGCAACTGTCGTAAATATGAATCAGTTGCCAAGCGCTTGAATTTTGATCACATGATCGTGGGAATGCTGCAACAGTTGTAAGTGTGAAAGCGGTCATAAATTACTTTTTTCAGTGCCATTGTAACTGGTCACTAAATGAACTGTCGTAAGTTGAGGACTACCTATAATCAGTAGTTTCTCAAACTGAAAAGCCATAAACCATGGTTTATTAATAACAATAAACAGCAATGAAACTGCTTCATATTCTCTGCTTAAGCCATAATCAATTAAACCAGAGGAGAGGAGGGAGAAAATCTGTGTAATTGTTAGGAGTTAAAAACAACTTGATGGCACATGATAAATCAATGCTTAGTGCAAAGAGAGAACCGTCAATGACAGGTAATCCTGCCTGTTTTATATCATTGTTTCACCACTGCCCTCAGCACATTTTTTTTAAAAAAGTGCATGCATATTTGGGAAACATCAGCTCCATTTCTCTTCTCCAGTTGCATGGCTAAATATTCTTCCACCAACCGTAAACAGGCACAGAAGTGTCTTGGTCTAACACAGTTGTTTTCCAACCTTGGCTATTTTAACATGCATGTACGTCAACCCAGAATTCCCTGGCCACCTTGCTAAGGAATTCTGGGAATTGAAATCCACACTTCTTAAAGTGACTGAAGTCGAGAAACACTGAAGAATATGGATCTCATCTGAACAGATATATAATACCTGGGTTCACACAGTATGTTAAGCCATTGCTTTCATCCACTATAGTGCATAGAAGAAATCCAGATGGCTACGTTCACACATAGAACTAAGCCAAAACCAAGCAAACTATGTTATGCCATACTGGGTGTGTGAACCCAGTCAGCATGAAAATGCATAGCTCTCTAAGGTCTCAAGTGGAAACCCTTCCTAGATTTTGCAAGACACTAAATAATATGACTGTTATTGTATTACCTGCAATGCAGAATATAAACAAAGCAGCCGTGGGATCAATGGCTCTTAGCCTTAATAGTCATGGGACTATCTCTGGAGGCCATCTGCTATGGGCTTCCTTGGCTAGTTGGTTGGCCACTGTGAGAATAGACTCCTGGATGGAATGGACTAGGGGTCCGATCCAGCAGGGCACTGCTTAGATTATTATGGTTCTAAGTGAATAATTACCCAAACAAATTTCAGTTCTATAGGCCAAAAATGGCCTGCTGAGGCCTCCATCTGTCCTGCCAGATCCTATTAGCTTCTCTTCATCGCTCTCTCCCCCTCTTTTGATCTCTCCTGGAGTTCAGAAATTGTGTTTTTCAGCATTAAATTTCTAATCTCTTGTCAGTAGCTATTTGGAGATAACAAGGTCAACCCTCCCAAGGCACTCATTTCTTCACTCTTCCTCTCTAGCCCTGGGAGGCAAAGCTTTTTGCACATGAGAGGTTTCTTCCTTTCAAAGAGAATGTGGGACGGCTCCAGACTCCCTCTGCATCAAAGAATGGCTTAAGGAGAGCAGGTGGTGGAACTATCTATCTAAGAAGTTGTCCCTTTATCTGACTTGCCAAGGATGCAAGAGCTGAGAATGCAGGTGTGGGTCACTGCACCTGCCACAAGTGTCTGGCACAAGAATGTCATGTGCATCATTACATCATTATATAATTTACATTATCTACACAAAGATGTCAGAGCGGGAAGACCCTTGTCCCTTTCTTGCAGAAGCCCCAAACATCTGTTTTTGATGTGGTCCATAGGATTGTATGTAAAGTAGCTTGGATGTCTGAAGGCATAATTCAAGTGTAAATCTTCTTTAATCTTTCTATGTTCTTTCCTGTGTTCTGAGACATGCCTTCCCTGATCACCTGCTTTTTCCTTCTGTTTCACTTACAAACTTAAGACAACGCAAAGGCAGTTTATTGCTCTGCTAGCACTACAATTAGTGCTAATTGTATCACACCAATAACAGCCTAAAGGGCCTGATTGGAAGATCCTTTAAAAAGACCTTCCAAGATTGCCCAAAGGAGGTAAATCACAGGACAGAAGCTCAAAATAAGCAAAAAAACTGACTCACTTTTGAAGTGTGTTGTAGAAAAGATGGATAAACTCAGTTGCTTGGAGTAGTAACTTGTCTCTGGGGATGGGTTCATTTCGGGGACCTCGAATTAACCCTTTTGGATTCATGAGAGATCCCTGGCAAACTTTGCTCTGACAGTTAAGAACCTGGGAAAGAGAGGCAGGCAAGAGAGATAGGTTAGTAAACACTTCCAGAATCTGCAGTAGGCACAGCTGCAGGGTTTAACATTTGGGATGGTTTAATGCCCACACAATGAAGTAAGTGTAGTATGGAAGAAATCTGCTCAGGATCTCAGATCAGTATGGATTAATTATGGATGATTGTACTCCCGAGAATAACACGGACAACCAAGAAAACAAACCAACGGATCATTGAGCAAATCAACCCAGAATCTTCACTTGAGGTACAAATGACCAGGCTCAACTTATCCTACTTCAGACACCTTATACAAAGACCCAGTTCCCTTGAAAAGGCTCTATTGCTGGGGAAGGTGTAAAGAATGAGAAGAATAGGACCACCAGCAGCAAGATGGCTGGACCATTGGAAAACCTGAAGGACCAGGTTGGAGATAGAACATCCTGGGAGAAGATCTACTTACTGTATGTGATGGCTGATGTTGAAAACAGTTTGATGGCACATAATCATTTTGTCAATGAATGGATGACTGTAACAAATGATGGCTTCCTTTCACTGAAATCCTTACTGTACAGCTATGTGTGTATGTATGTGAAAACATGCCCCTTTTTAGTTTTTTTTCTTTTATGTATTTATTTATTTATGTATTTTGTGTATTCTTTTTATTTCTTACTTTTGCGTTCAGTAAATTTTAAAAAATGGGGGCAAATGAATGCAAGCTTCTAGAGGTAGAAGCCAAAAGTGAAGCGCTAGCATTCCAGCTTGTCTTCTGAACAGGAATCCAAATGGATTCTTGAGAGATGCCTGCTCAACCTCTGCTGAAGCAGGAATAGTGAAAGGAAGGCTGCTACCTTCCTGGACAAATTGTTTCCCTGCCAACTTCTTTCATTAATACAGTTTTTCCTAATTTTAATGGGGATACGCCTTCCTGTAATTTTAAGCTTGTAACAGTAACAGTTGTGGCCGCCACTTGAGATAATAGATAACAATCCTTCAGTTATTTAAAAGTATTATTGGATCTCCTTCAGCTTTCTCTGAATAGAGGAGAGTCTGCTATGGCCACTTCAACTGTGTGTGGTCTGCTGGAGAGCTAGAAAAAAACAACACCTAAATCTAAGCATTTTTATTACCTCTTTGGCCTGATGGTGCAATGCATCTTGAAGGATTGTTCCAGTCTCCCAATTTTTAATGTTTAAATGCCTTGGGCATCTAGATGTTTGTATGGTATTATTTTGGAGAAGTTTCTGGGCAGAAAAGAAATAAAAAACAATGCATTTGATTAGATTTAATTTGATTGCTACCCTTCCTCTAAATATCAGGGATATCTATCTATCTATCTATCTATCTATCTATCTATCTATCTATCTATCTATCTATCTATCTATCTATCTATCTATCTATCTATCTATCCATCCATCCATCCATCCATCCATCCATCCATCCATCCATCCATCCATTTTTATCTTCACACAAAAACAATTTTCAAGGGCAAAGGGCTTCAGAGCTGAGTAGCACAGCATAAAATTGAATTCAGCCTAAAACATTTAACCTAAATACCTGTTATCTGATTACTGTACTACATTCTCTGCCTTTGAATAATATTCTGAACATAAATTACCAAGTGAATCTGAGTTGATGCCACACAGGAAACTACGAAAACTAACCAGATTTAGCAACTAGATTTGTAACTGTCCTCATTAAGCATGTTTCCATGGACACAGGATTGGGCACACTCTCACAATTGTCGTTTTACAGTTGTCATTTCACTTGTTATTTTAACACAAGCTAAATTCATAAAATATGCTAAAGATCAAACTGAACAAAATATATCTTAATCTAGGTATTGGTATTATGCTGCTCTCCAGATGAAGCTAATCATCCTATCATCTCTGCTCACTTGGAGCGCCATCTGATCCCCAACTTTGCTTATCCCCTGTATTTCACAGTCTTAACTTCTGATGATTTTTGGATAAAGGGACCCCAAAGCCAGACTCACTTCTTTCGCCTTCTCAAGCAGTGTGATGCCATTGGGTTTCCTGCTCAGACTCTTAACAAGAGCACCTTCCTGCTTTGCCACACTAGGAGAAAGGAGAAATAACAATCCTTTATGAAGACATGAGAAATGCTTGATAGTAAAGCATTCAGTCTATGTTAAATAAGTGGGTCATCATCATCATCATCATCATCATCATCATCATCATCATCATCATCATCATCATCATCATTTTAGCCATTGTCTATTCACTGCAGGATGAAGGCCTCTTCCGCATGTTCCAACATGATCACGTATTTCTAGAGAAAAGGTAAAAGTAAAAAGTTCCCTGCCCAGTTGTGTCCGATTCTAGGGCACGGTGCTCATCTCCATCTCTTGACTGAGGGAGCCAGCGGTGTCCGAAGACATTTTCCGTGGCCATGTCACTAGCATGGTCTCCTGGGTCCCTTCCAGCTCTATTCTATTCTATTCTATTCTATTCTATTCTATTCTATTCTATTCTATTCTATTCTATTCTATTCTATTCTTCTATTCCATTCCATTCCATTCCATTCCTATTCTTATTCCTATACCTTTCCTATACCTATACCTAATTTCTATTCTATTCTATTCTATTCTATTCTATTCTATTCTATTCTATTCTATTCTATTCTATTCTATTCCATTCCATTCCTATTCTTATTCCTATTCTTATTCCTATACCTATACCTATTCCTATACCTATACCTAATTTCTATTCTACTCTATTCTATTCTATTCTATTCTATCCCATCCCATCCCATCCCATTCTATATACCAGTGCATGGAATGCTGTTACTTTCCCACCGAAGTGGTACTATTAATCTATTTGCATTTGCATACTTTCAAACTGGTAGTTGGGCAGGAGCTGGGGCAGGAACAGGAGCTCACCCTGTTGCATGAACTCTTGAACCTGGGCTGTCAGCTTTCCAGCTGACAAACTCAGAGTCTTTAACCTCTGAGCCACTGCGCCCCTGAGACAACCCAAAACTGGCCTGTTTCTCCTATCTTTTATGATGACCCTATTAGAGAAGCATGGTTGTACAGGTAATCCTTGACGTACAACCATTTGTTCAACAACCATTCAAAGTTATGACAGCTTATGACTGTCGCAGCACCCCCGCGGTTATGTGATCCAGATTCTGACAAGTGGCAACTGGCTTGTATTTAGGACAGTCCTGGGAAACGTGATCACTATTTGTATCCTTCCCAGTTATCTTCCGACAAGCAAAGTCAATAATGAAGCCAGATTTACTTAACAACCACAACAAAATGAGGTCATAAAATTAGATATGACTCACTTAACAACCACTTCGCTTAGAAACAGAAGTTCCAGTCCCAAATGTGGTTGTAAGTTAAGGATGACATTTATGATTGCCCTCACCTGGATGGAACATTTTTTTCTTTTTGAAAAAAGGGGGATTTCAACTAATGTCATTTCCTTTGGAAGGCATCCTCCTATGGCATCCCAAATATCCAAACAAATATAGATAAGGTGTAATGGATTTCCCAGGGAGGGGTGTGTGTGTGTGTGTGTGTGTAGGGGTTCTATAAAAACCAATTGCTGAGTTTTATGCTATATCCTTTTCATTTGTATCTTAAGTCGGCATATGTGTTCCCCGCTGTTGCCATTCTTGCTAAAAAGTAAGAGATAAAGCAGCCTGAAAGAGACTGGTCCAAGGACACTGAGATAATTTTCTGGCTAAGATGGAGATCTGAAATCCTATCTCCCCAGATTTATTTTTATACTTTTTTAAAGTTGAAAAAGCAAACGGCTACTGAAAAAAAATTGTGAGAAAACTGCACCTGAAAACAGCCATCATTGTTGAGGTTTTTTTTTTAAAAAACAAACAAACTAGAAATTATAGTTGGCATCACTGTTTACTGTATTAAAAAGTGGATTTTCCAGAGCAGGAAAAAACACTGACTAGCAACTATAAATAAACAGCTCTAAATCACTAATGAGGAAACGGTCACTGTGTTAATAAGATAGGATGATGTCCTAGGAAAACACACGTCCAGGAAGGTATTTTCTCTGTC